>NC_092172.1:20751720-20859220 GCF_045791955.1 Oncorhynchus clarkii lewisi | reverse complement strand
GCGGGGTTTTTTTTTGTTAAGAAGAAGGACGGGTCCCTGCGCCCCTGCATAGATTATCGAGGGCTGAATGACATAACAGTGAAGAATCGTTATCCGCTCCCTCTTATGTCTTCAGCCTTCGAGATCCTGCAGGGAGCCAGGTTTTTCACTAAGTTGGACCTTCGTAACGCTTACAATCTCGTGCGCATCAGGGAGGGGGACGAGTGGAAAACGGCGTTTAACACTCCGTTAGGGCACTTTGAATACCGGGTTCTTCCTTTCGGCCTCGCTAACGCTCCAGCTGTCTTTCAGGCATTAGTCAATGACGTCCTGAGAGACATGCTGAACATCTTTGTTTTCGTTTACCTTGACGATATCCTGATTTTTTCACCGTCACTCCAGATTCATGTTCAGCACGTTCGACGTGTCCTCCAGCGCCTTTTAGAGAATTGTCTTTTTGTGAAGGCTGAGAAGTGCACTTTTCATGCCTCCTCCGTCACATTTCTCGGTTCTGTTATTTCCGCTGAAGGCATTAAGATGGATCCCGCTAAGGTCCAAGCTGTCATTGATTGGCCCGTTCCTAAGTTACGCGTCGAGCTGCAGCGCTTTCTCGGCTTCGCGAATTTCTATCGTCGTTTCATCCGTAATTTCGGTCAGGTGGCAGCTCCTCTCACAGCCCTTACTTCTGTCAAGACGTGCTTTAAGTGGTCCGTTTCCGCCCAGGGAGCTTTTGATCTCCTCAAGAATCGTTTTACATCCGCTCCTATCCTTGTTACACCTGACGTCTCTAGACAGTTCGTTGTCGAGGTTGACGCGTCAGAGGTGGGCGTGGGAGCCATTCTTTCTCAGCGCTCCCTCTCTGACGACAAGGTCCACCCTTGCGCGTATTTTTCTCATCGCCTGTCGCCGTCGGAACGTAACTATGATGTGGGAAACCGCAAACTGCTCACCATCCGCTTAGCCCTAGGCGAATGGCGACAGTGGTTGGAGGGGGCGACCGTTCCTTTTGTCGTTTGGACTGACCATAGGAACCTTGAGTACATCCGTTCTGCCAAACGACTTAATGCGCGTCAGGCTCGTTGGGCACTGTTTTTCGCTCGTTTCGAGTTCGTAATTTCTTATCGTCCGGGCTCTAAGAACACCAAGCCTGATGCTTTATCTCGTCTCTTCAGTTCTTCAGTAGCCTCCACTGACCCCGAGGGGATTCTCCCTGAGGGGCGTGTTGTCGGGTTGACTGTCTGGGGAATTGAGAGGCAGGTAAAGCAAGCACTCACTCACACTCCGTCGCCGCGCGCTTGTCCTAGGAACCTTCTTTTCGTTCCCGTTCCTACTCGTCTGGCCGTTCTTCAGTGGGCTCACTCTGCCAAGTTAGCCGGCCACCCCGGCGTTCGAGGTACGCTTGCTTCCATTCGCCAGCGTTTTTGGTGGCCCACTCGGGAGCATGACACGCGTCGTTTCTGCTTGTTCGGTAACTCCCCTCCTGCCGGCCGTCTCAGACCGCTTCCCATTCCCTCTCGACCGTGGTCTCACATTGCCTTAGATTTTATCACCGGACTGCCTTCGTCAGCGGGGAAGACTGTTATTCTTACGGTTGTCGATAGGTTCTCTTAGGCGGCTCATTTTATTCCCCTCGCTAAGCTCCCTTCTGCTAAAGAGACGGCACAAATCATCATCGAGAATGTTTTCAGAATTCATGGCCTTCCGTCAGACGTCGTTTCGGACAGGGGTCCGCAATTCACGTCTCAATTTTGGAGGGAGTTTTGCCGTTTGATTGGGGCTTCCGTCAGTCTCTCTTCCGGCTTTCACCCCCAGTCTAACTGTCAAGCAGAACGGGCCAATCAGACTATTGGTCGCATCTTACGCAGTCTTTCTTTTCGTAACCCTGCGTCTTGGTCAGAACAGCTCCCCTGGGCAGAATACGCCCACAACTCGCTTCCTTCGTCTGCGACCGGGCTATCTCCTTTTCAGAGTAGCCTCGGGTACCAGCCTCCGCTGTTCTCGTCTCAGTTCGCCGAGTCCAGCGTCCCCTCCGCTCAGGCTTTTGTCCAACGTTGCGAGCGCACCTGGAAAAGGGTCAGGTCTGCACTTTGCCGTTATAGGGCGCAGACTGTGAGAGCCGCTAATAAGCATAGAACTAAGAGTCCTAGATATTGTCGCGGTCAGAGAGTTTGGATCTCCACTTAGAACCTTCCCCTTAAGACAGCTTCTCGCAAGTTGACCCCGCGGTTCATTGGTCCATTCCGTATTTCTCAGATCATTAATCCTGTCGCAGTGCGACTTCTTCTTCCGCGATATCTTCGTCGCGTCCACCCGGTCTTCCATGTCTCCTGTGTTAAGCCCGTTCTTCGCGCCCCGCTCGTCTTCCCCCCCCCCCCCCCATCCTTGTCGAGGGCGCACCTATCTACAGGGTCCGTAAGATTTTGGACATGCTGTCCTCGGGGCCGTGGTCATCAGTACCTAGTGGATTGGGAGGGGTACGGTCCTGAGGAAAGGAGTTGGGTTCCCTCTCGGGACGTGCTGGACCGTTCGCTGATCGATGATTTCTTCCGTTGCCGCCAGGTTTCCTCCTTGAGTGCGCCAGGAGGCGCTCGGTGAGTGGGGGGGTACTGTCATGTATTGTCATATTATGTCTTGTTCCTGTTCTTTCTCTTCACTTCGTCTCCCTCTGCTGGTCGTATTAGGTTACCTTCTCTTCCTCTCCTTCTCCCAGCTGTTCCTCATCTTCTCTAAACTACCTCGTTCACCCTTTTCCCACCTGTTCCTTTTTTCCCTCTGATTAGGTCTCTATTTCTCTCTCTGTTCCTGCTGCTGTCTTTGTCAGATTCTCGTTTGAGTTTCTCATGCCAGAACCAAACTATCGTCTCGTTTGCTTCACCCTTGTCCCGTCCTGTCGGAATCTGCCTGTTCATCTGATGCTACGTGTGATCAGGTACCTCTGTCCTCTACGACCCGCGCCTACCCAGAGAGACCAGCAGTCTGTCGCCGCTAACCCAGCTATTCTCCTCTGCTGCTAAGAAGGGGACTCTAACCCAGCTATTCTCCTCTGCTGCTAGAAGGGGGACTCTTCTGTAAATATCAGAAGGACTTTATGATTCATTTATCGCCCTCTCTGCGGGTTGTCTATTTTGCCATTATATACATCTGAAGAGGATCTATGTCTTCCCTGTGTTTTGACATTAAAGGACTCTGTTTTTGTTAAACCGCTTTTGGGTCCTCACTCACGTGCATAACAGAGAGAGAGAGAGAGACATGGAGAGAGAGTGAGAGCGAGAGAGAGCGGGGGGGTTTAAACCAGGACCCTGGCCTATGGCCCACAGTCAGAGGAAGAGCGGGATTGTGAAATAGGTCGTTTCGGAGGAGTGCAGAGGAACAGGGGGAGGGAAGGATGAGAGGGGTGCTGCTCTCTAGAGAAACCTACAGAGGAACAGGGGGAGGGAAGAATGAGAGCGGTGCTGCTCTCTAGAGAAACCTACAGAGGAACAGGGGGAGGGAAGAATGAGAGCGGTGCTGCTCTCTAGAGAAACCTACAGAGGAACAGGGGGAGGGAAGAATGAGAGCGGTGCTGCTCTCTAGAGAAACCTACAGAGGAACAGGGGGAGGGAAGGATGAGAGGGGTGCTGCTCTCTAGAGAAACCTACAGAGGAACAGGGGGAGGGAAGGATGAGAGCGGTGCTGCTCTCTAGAGAAACCTACAGAGGAACGGGGGGAGGGAAGAATGAGAGGGGTGCTGCTCTCTAGAGAAACCTACAGAGGAACAGGGGGAGGGAAGGATGAGAGCGGTGCTGCTCTCTAGAGAAACCTACAGAGGAACAGGGGGAGGGAAGGATGAGAGGGGTGCTGCTCTCTAGAGAAACCTACAGAGGAACAGGGGGAGGGAAGGATGAGAGCGGTGCTGCTCTCTAGAGAAACCTACAGAGGAACAGGGGGAGGGAAGGATGAGAGGGGTGCTGCTCTCTAGAGAAACCTACAGAGGAACAGGGGGAGGGAAGGATGAGAGGGGTGCTGCTCTCTAGAGAAACCTACAGAGGAACAGGGGGAGGGAAGGATGAGAGGGGTGCTGCGCTCTAGAGAAACCTACAGAGGAACAGGGGGAGGGAAGGATGAGAGGGGTGCTGCGCTCTAGAGAAACCTACAGAGGAACAGGGGGAGGGAAGGATGAGAGCGGTGCTGCTCTCTAGAGAAACCTACAGAGGAACAGGGGGAGGGAAGGATGAGAGGGGTGCTGCTCTCTAGAGAAACCTACAGAGGAACAGGGGGAGGGAAGGATGAGAGGGGTGCTGCTCTCTAGAGAAACCTACAGAGGAACAGGGGGAGGGAAGGATGAGAGGGGTGCTGCGCTCTAGAGAAACCTACAGAGGAACAGGGGGAGGGAAGGATGAGAGGGGTGCTGCGCTCTAGAGAAACCTACAGAGGAACAGGAGGATGGAAGAATGAGAGCGGTGCTGCTCTCTAGAGAAACCTACAGAGGAACAGGGGGAGGGAAGGATGAGAGGGGTGCTGCTCTCTAGAGAAACCTACAGAGGAACAGGGGGAGGGAAGGATGAGAGGGGTGCTGCTCTCTAGAGAAACCTACAGAGGAACAGGGGGAGGGAAGAATGAGAGCGGTGCTGCTCTCTAGAGAAACCTACTGCTGTTAGTTTTATCTCTCTGCTCTATAAGCTCATTTTATAGGCTCAGCCAGTGGCACTGGCCAGGACTGGGGAAAGGAGAGGAGGAAGGAGAGAGAGGGAGTAAGGAATGAAAGATGCATAGTCTTTTTTATATCATGAATTCATTTGGTCTGCTCAGCAGTGTGTCGAATAATATTTACAACAATATCTAACTACTGTTAGAGTGGGACATAACTCAGTTCCCTCATATCCAGAAGGCTGTAAACTGTTTCCTAACTGTGTGCTCTTAGCCAGCTCCTGGGACGGCATGGTGCACATTATAGTTTAATGACCTTGGCAGCGGGAGGCCGGGAGCTGTAGCGTAGCAAGCTAGCACTAAGAGGCTGAATCTAACGCAGGCTCTGACCCAGTCACTCTGTCTCTGGATCTCTCTCTCGGGATCTACCAAAGATGTTTGGAGAAGGGGAGGGGGGGGGGGGGAAGAGGAGAGAAGATGAGAGGAGGGGAGGGGGGATAAGAGGAGAGAAGATGAAAGGAGGGGAGGGGGGGTAAGAGGAGAGAAGATGAGAGGAGGGGAGGGGGGATAAGAGGAGAGAAGATGAGAGGAGGGGAGGGGAGATAAGAGGAGAGAAGATGAGAGGAGGGGAGGGGGGATAAGAGGAGAGAAGATGAGAGGAGGGGATGGGGGATAAGAGGAGAGAAGATAAGAGGAGAGAGGAAGGGAGGGGGGATAAGAGCAGAGAAGATGAGGGGAGGGGAGGGGAGGGAGGATAAGAGCAGAGAAGATGAGAGGAGGGGAGGGGGGATAAGAGGAGAGAAGATGAGAGGAGAGAGGAGGGGATAAGAGGAGAGAAGATGAGAGGAGAGAGGAGGGGATACAAGGAGAGAAGATGAGAGGAGAGAGGAGGAGAGGGGGGATAAGAGGAGAGAAGATGAGAGGAGAGAGGAGGAGAGGGGGGATACGAGCAGAGAAGATGAGAGGAGAGAGGAGGGGAGGGGGATAAGAGCAGAGAAGATGAGAGGAGGGGATGGGGGATAAGAGCAGAGAAGATGAGAGGAGGGGAGGGGGGATAAGAGGAGAGAGGAGGGGATAAGAGGAGAGAAAATGAGAGGAGAGAGGAGGGGATACGAGGAGAGAAGATGAGAGGAGAGAGGAGGGGAGGGGGGATACGAGCACAGAAGATGAGAGGAGGGGTGGGGGGATAAGAGGAGAGAAGATGAGAGGAGAGGAGAGAGGAGGAGAGGGGGGATAAGAGGAGAGAAGATGAGAGGAGAGAGGAGGGGAGGTAGAGGCTGCTACCAGCTCTCACAGTCACATGTCAGAATTAGACGTTCATCCATGTTTCTCAAACGTCAAATTTCGAAGTGTTTTAGGTTGAGTTTAAGCATTAATTTCATAGTTCTAAGGTTAGGTGTTAACTCTGAGTGCTTAAGGTAAGGGTTAAGGTTTGGGATAGGCTTAAAACAAAAAATATCAAAAACAACTGAACTTTGGAATCAGAGGCAGATGCTAACGTCCATCCACCATCCCTGTCCACAGCATCGTTGCATAACTGAAACCTACTTGAAGGAAACAGTACTCACTGTTGCCCCTGGTGGCCGGTTTCAACATCACCTCCCAACGTCCTCAGACATGGATGGATGTCGAATACTGACTTGTATCACGGGTGACCTGGCTGTAGGACGAGGCTGAAGATGAGACAGGGACAGAGGCTGAAGATGAGAAGGGACAGAGGCTGAAGATGAGACAGGGACAGGCTGAAGATGAGACAGGGACAGGGGCTGAAGATGAGACAGGTACAGGGACAGAGGCTGAAGATGAGACAGGGACAGGGGCTGAAGATGAGACAGGGACAGGGGCTGAAGATAAGACAGGTACAGGGACAGGGACAGAGGCTGAAGATGAGACAGGGACAGGGACAGAGGCTGAAGATGAGACAGGGACAGGGACAGAGGCTGAAGATGAGACAGGGACAGAGGCTGAAGATGAGACAGGGACAGAGGCTGAAGATGAGACAGGGACAGAGGCTGAAGCTGAGACAGGGACAGAGGCTGAAGATGAGACAGGGACAGAGGCTGAAGATGAGACAGGGACAGGGGCTGAAGATGAGACAGGTACAAAGACTGAAGATGAGACAGGGACAGAGGCTGAAGATGAGACAGGGACAGAGACAGAGGCTGAAGATGAGACAGGGACAGAGAGAGGATGAAGATGAGGCAGTAGAGATATGTAGGAGAAATAGGAAGTGAGGCTGGGTCTGTAATAGTGGATGTCAAGAAGACTATCTGTCTCTTTGTCCTTTCCTCTGACCTCTTCTCTCTCTGTCTCTCTCTGTCTGTTTTCCTTTCCCCTCTCTAAGCACCTCATCAGTAGACGTCAATAATGTGCTCTGCCAGAACACAGCCTCAGTGTTCTATTCTGCATTGTAT
This sequence comes from Oncorhynchus clarkii lewisi, assembly GCF_045791955.1. Taxonomy (NCBI): domain Eukaryota; kingdom Metazoa; phylum Chordata; class Actinopteri; order Salmoniformes; family Salmonidae; genus Oncorhynchus; species Oncorhynchus clarkii. The sequence goes on along the minus strand of NC_092172.1, from coordinate 20,852,201 downwards.
TGCAGCCAAACCTGTGGTTATCACTTATGGGTTTGAATATGTGTTCAAACCTCTCTTCGTGTGTGGATGGTACTCTGTGGTCGAACTACTTTGCGTGTGGACCATGCTGGATCATGTGTGTGTATGTGTGTCTGTGTGCGTGTGTGTGTGTGTTTGTGTATGTCAGACACCTCATGTATCAGTCAGCAGCTCCTCCACCCAAGGGAAATGAACCAGCCTATGCTCAAGACCACCACACACACACACACACACACACACACACACACACACACACACACACACACATGCACACGCACACGCACACGCACACACACACACACACACATACACACACACACACACACACACACACAAATAAATCTCCAGCACCATTGCTTTTCAGAAGACAGGAGGTATATTGCCAGATGGTGAAGAGACAGGGAAATAGATGCTAGACACAGTGTTGAACACATGGACAGTATTGTTGTAGCCAGTCTGACTGTGTAGAGTGTCAGGCATTGCATATTGTTCATGTTCAGTAGGGTCGGGTCAGGCTTTAGAAGTGCGTGTGTGTGTTTTTGCATGAGGCTGAGCAAAGCCCTTTAGGGCAGAGGGCATATAGTATAACATCTGAAACACACATACCTCCTGTACACACACACACTTTGGCTTCTAGCTGCTGCTGTGTGGTAACTGTCCCATGATGAGAGATCAGTGAGGGAAGGATGATTCAGGGTATGTGTGTGTGTGTGTGTGTGTGTGTGTGTGTGTGTGTGTGTGTGTGTGTGTGTGTGTGTGTGTGTGTGTGTGTGTGTGTGTGTGTGTGTGTGTGTGTGTGTGTGTGTGTGGGTAGGTTGGTGGGATTTTGGTGGGGTTTATGCGTGGGTTTGGAGAGGAGGGCTGCATTGAGGTCTGGGGGTGGATGGATTATTGGAGGTGGGGGAGTGGAGGAGGAGGAGGGGGAGGGTGATCACTTTTTCCAGGGACGTCTCCGAACATGTCATGTCATCAGCATTTCCCCAGCAGCTCACAGGGAGGGAAGGAACAAGGGAGGGAAAGAGGGAGGGGAGGATGGAGGGGGGAAACGCTTCTTCCGAAGGGGGCAGGCAGCCAACAACAACAGTGGACTCCAGTAGGTCGGTACAGGAAGAGAAAAGAGGGGGTGAGAGAGAGGAGAGAGAGGGAGGCTGATGTGTGTGCCTGGCGCTCCGGAGCGTTCCCGTCTGCTGTTCCTGTGCCAGAGGGCCTTCAGTGGGGGCTGGTCCCCCGGGAGTCATTGAAACACATTCCATTCCCATTATTCCACAATCCCCTTTACCAGCAGCGCCATCCCAGGATTTACCCAGCTTTTACAGATCATCCTCATTATTATTCTGTATTATTAGACATCTGTTGAGCTGTGTATGTGTGTGTGTGTGTGTGTGTGTGTGTGTGTGTGTGTGTGTGTGTGTGTGTGTGTGTGTGTGTGTGTGTGTGTGTGTGTGTGTGTGTGTGTGCGTGCGTGCGTGTGCGTGCGTGCGTGTGTGTGTGCGTGCCTGTGTGTGTGTGTGTGTGTGTATTTCTGTTTTTTAAACCTGTTTGCACTTTGTCATTATGAGGTATTGTGTGTAGATTGATGGGATAAAAGTAATGTAATCAATTTTAAAATAAGGCTGTAACGTATCAAAATGTGGAAAAGGTCAAAGGGTCTGGATACTTTTCTAATGTATGTATGTACACTGTATGTATGTACAGTGCCTTTAGAAAGTATTCACACCCCTTGACCTTTTCCACATTTTGGATTTAAAAGTTAGATTTTGTGTCACTGATCGACACACAATACCCTATAATGTCAGAGGGGAATTTTGTTTTGAGACATTTTTACAAATGATTTAAAGATGAAAAGCTGAAATGTACTTCAATAAGTAGCCAACCCCTTTGTTGCGGCAAGCCTCAATAAGTTCAGGAGTTTAAATGTTGCTTAAAAAGTCACATAACGAGTTGCATGCACTCTGTGTCCAATAATAGGGGTTAACATGATTTTTGAATGACTACCTCATCTCTGTACTCCACACATACAGTTAGGTCCCTCAGTCGAGTAGTGAACTTCAAGCACAGATTGAACCACAAAGACCAGAGAGGTTTTCCAATACCTCACAAAGAAGGTCACCTATTGGTAGATGGGTAAAATAATTAAGAAGCAGATACTGAATATCTCTTTGAGCATGGTGAAGTTATCAATTAAGCTTTGGATTGTGTATCAATACACCCAGTCACTATCAAGATACAGGTCTCCTTCCTAACTCAGTTGCCGGAGTGGAAGGAAACTGCTCAGGGATTTCACCATGAGGCCAATGGGGATTTTAAAACAGTTACAGAGTTTAATGGCTGTGATAGGAGAATGAGGATGGATCAACAACATTGTAATTACTCAACAATACAAACCTGTATGACAGAGAGATACACAATTAAATAGATGTTAATCCCACTTTGTAACACAACAAAATGTGGAAAAAGTCAAAGGGTGTGAGTACTTTCTGAAGGCACTGTATGTGTACATGTGTGGGTGCGTGAACTACTCAGTGCCTTCGGCTGCAGTTTCTCAGTGACAGATATCTGCAGAAAGGAGAATGTGAGAGAGAGGGGGGAGGGAGAGAGAGAGAGCGGGGGAGGGAGAGAGAGAGAGGTGTTTCTGTTCTGTGTCTCTCCTCTTCTGTACAACATCTGCTGTGGTGAACAGGTGTTGCAGAGCTCCGCTGTCTGATGGCCCAGCAGGGGAACACCTACAGAGGCTTTTATTGGTTGTCTTCCACCCCCTCCCCTTCTCTACTCTCTCTCTCTCTCTCTCTCTCTCTCTCTCTCTCTCTCTCTTGCACTTTGCCCTCTTTCAGTCTTTCTTACTCTTACCTACTCTCACCCCCTCTTGTTTTCCCACCTTTCTTTATTTGTCTCTCTCTCTTTTCCTCCCCCGTCTCACCTTCTGCTCTCCTCCCTGATGGTGACCTGTGGTTGGACGAATGCTGTAGAGACATGTCAGGGTTTCAAGGTCTTGGAAGGGGGAATGTCCCAGGGTTTAGAAGGGGTCTGATGAGTGACAGGTACAGGTGAATGAGGTCCGGAATGGTGGGCTGGGTAATGCTTGTGCAAATGACCCGCTAACACACATGCACATGCGCGTGCACACACACACACACGCACACACACACACACACACGCACGCATGCAGGCACGCACGTGTACGTACGCACACACACACACACACACACACACACACACACACACACACACACACACAGGGCTAGGCTTCTCAGGGGTTTAGGGGTTAGAGGTCAAACACAGCTGTAGAGAAGGGGGAGCGAGAGAAGCAACCTCACACACTTACATCACTGCACTGATATCACCACTATGTACTACCAATACCATACTAGCTTTCCCATGGCCTATGCTGTTCATTTGACAGATTTGTACAAGTTCTGTTTTTATGCAATGCATTGATACAATTTGTTCATGGACGGTCTAAAACACTGTGGTCTTTGTTTAATAGTAATGACCTGTTCTGGAACACCCTCTCTCTAGTTATCCCAGTCAGCAATTCTGCAGTATAACAGTAATGTAGGCTCAGGACACTTATACAAGGCTGCTAGATCTCTCTCTGTTCTCCAAAACTGGCAATGCATCAGCTGGAGTTTGAATATGTGTGATTTGTATTCTAGGGAACACATTCCTCCACACAACCTTTCACCCCTGCTGGGAGTCAAGAGATCCTGGAAAAATTAACAAATCAATAAATGATTAGAAGAACGTCTGGCCTCCTCAGCCAACAGGTTTCTCTCTGATTCTCTCTCCCTCTCCCTCTCCCTCTCCCTCTCTCTATCTCTCTCTCCCTCTCCCTCTCTCTCTCTCTCTCTCTCTCTCTCTCTCTCTCTCTCTCTCTCTCTCTCTCTTTCATTATCGTTCATTATCTTCGTTCAATGTTTTAAAAAACAGTGTCACACAGTCCACACAGTATCTCTTCTAGAGCTGTGTATGTACATGCTATGACAGTTCACTCTCTTCTAGAGCTGTGTATGTACATACTAAGACATGTCACTCTCTTCTAGAGCGGTGCAGGTACATACTAAGACAGTTCACTATCTTCTAGAGCTGTGTGCGTAGATACTAAGACATGTCACTCTCTTCGAGAGCTGTGTACGTACATACTAAGACAGTTCACTCTCTTCTAGAGCTGTGTATGTACATACTAAGACAGTTCACTCTCTTCTAGAGCTGTGTATGTAAATACTAAGACAGTTCACTCTCTTCTAGAGCTGTGTATGTACATACTAAGACAGTTCACTCTCTTCTAGAGCTGTGTACGTACATACTAAGACAGTTCACTCTCGTCTAGAGCTGTGTATGTACATACTAAGACAGTCGACTCTCTTCTAGAGCTGTGCATGTACATACTAAGACAGTTCACTCTCTTCTAGAGCTGTGTATGTACATACTAAGACAGTTCACTCTCTTCTAGAGCTGTGTATGTACATACTAAGACAGTTCACTCTCTTCTAGAGCTGTGTACGTACATACTAAGACAGTTCACACAGTATCACTCTCTTCTAGAGCTGTGTACGTACATACTAAGACAGTTCACTCTCTTCTAGAGCTGTGTACGTACATACTAAGACAGTTCACACAGTATCACTCTCTTCTAGAGCTGTGTACGTACATACTAAGACAGTTCACTCTCTTCTAGAGCTGTGTATGTACATACTAAGACAGTTCACTCTCTTCTAGAGCTGTGTATGTACATACTAAGACAGTTCACTCTCTTCTAGAGCTGTGTATGTACATACTAAGACAGTTCACTCTCTTCTAGAGCTGTGTATGTACATACTAAGACAGTTCACTCTCTTCTAGAGCTGTGTACGTACATACTAAGACAGTTCACTCTCTTCTAGAGCTGTGTACGTACATACTAAGACAGGTCACTCTCTTCGAGAGCTGTGTACGTACATAATAAGACAGTTCACTCTCTTCTAGAGCTGTGTACGTACATACTAAGACAGTTCACACATTATCACTCTATTCTAGAGCTGTTTAGGTACATACTAAGACAGTTCACTCTCTTCTAGAGCTGTGAATGTACATATTAAGACAGTTCACTATCTTCTAGAGCTGTGTATGTACATACTAAGACAGTTCACTCTCTTCTAGAGCTGTGTATGTACATACTAAGACAGTTCACTCCCTTCTAGAGCTGTGTACGTACATACTAAGACAGTTAACTCTCTTCTAGAGCTGTGTACGTACATACTAAGACAGTTCACTCTCTTCTAGAGCTGTGTACGTACATACTAAGACAGTTCACTGTCTTCTAGAGCTGTGTATGTACATACTAAGACAGTTCACTCTCTTCTAGAGCTGTGTATGTACATACTAAGACAGTTAACTCTCTTCTAGAGCTGTGTACGTACATACTAAGACATGTCACTCTCTTCTAGAGCTGTGCAGGTACATACTAAGACAGTTCACTCTCTTCTAGAGCTGTGTACGTACATACTAAGACAGTTCACTCTCTTCTAGAGCTGTGTATGTACATACTAAGACAGTTCACTCCCTTCTAGAGCTGTGTACGTACATACTAAGACAGTTAACTCTCTTCTAGAGCTGTGTACGTACATACTAAGACAGTTCACTCTCTTCTAGAGCTGTGTATGTACATACTAAGACAGTTCACTCTCTTCTAGAGCTGTGTATGTACATACTAAGACAGTTCACTCTCTTCTAGAGCTGTGTATGTACATACTAAGACAGTTCACTCTCTTCTAGAGCTGTGTATGTACATACTAAGACAGTTCACTCTCTTCTAGAGCTGTGTACGTACATACTAAGACAGTTCACTCTCTTCTAGAGCTGTGTACGTACATACTAAGACAGGTCACTCTCTTCGAGAGCTGTGTACGTACATAATAAGACAGTTCACTCTCTTCTAGAGCTGTGTACGTACATACTAAGACAGTTCACACATTATCACTCTATTCTAGAGCTGTTTAGGTACATACTAAGACAGTTCACTCTCTTCTAGAGCTGTGAATGTACATATTAAGACAGTTCACTATCTTCTAGAGCTGTGTATGTACATACTAAGACAGTTCACTCTCTTCTAGAGCTGTGTATGTACATACTAAGACAGTTCACTCCCTTCTAGAGCTGTGTACGTACATACTAAGACAGTTAACTCTCTTCTAGAGCTGTGTACGTACATACTAAGACAGTTCACTCTCTTCTAGAGCTGTGTACGTACATACTAAGACAGTTCACTGTCTTCTAGAGCTGTGTATGTACATACTAAGACAGTTCACTCTCTTCTAGAGCTGGGTATGTACATACTAAGACAGTTAACTCTCTTCTAGAGCTGTGTACGTACATACTAAGACATGTCACTCTCTTCTAGAGCTGTGCAGGTACATACTAAGACAGTTCACTCTCTTCTAGAGCTGTGTACGTACATACTAAGACATGTCACTCTCTTCGAGAGCTGTGTACGTACATACTAAGACAGTTCACTCTCTTCTAGAGCTGTGTATGTACATACTAAGACAGTTCACTCTCTTCTAGAGCTGTGTATGTACATACTAAGACAGTTCACTCTCTTCTAGAGCTGTGTATGTACATACTAAGACAGTTCACTCTCTTCTAGAGCTGTGTATGTACATACTAAGACAGTTCACTCTCTTCTAGAGCTGTGTATGTACATACTAAGACAGTTCACTCTCTTCTAGAGCTGTGTACGTACATACTAAGACAGTTCACTCTCTTCTAGAGCTGTGTATGTACATACTAAGACAGTTCACTCTCTTCTAGAGCTGTGTATGTACATACTAAGACAGTTCACTCTCTTCTAGAGCTGTGTATGTACATACTAAGACAGTTCACTCCCTTCTAGAGCTGTGTATGTACATACTAAGACAGTTCACTCTCTTCTAGAGCTGTGTATGTACATACTAAGACAGTTCACTCTCTTCTAGAGTGGTGTACGTACATACTAAGACAGTTCACACAGTATCACTCTCTTCTAGAGCTGTGTACGTACATACTAAGACAGTTCACACATTATCACTCTATTCTAGAGCTGTGCAGGTACATACTAAGACAGTTCACTCCCTTCTAGAGCTGTGTATGTACATACTAAGACAGTTCACTCTCTTCTAGAGCTGTGTATGTACATACTAAGACAGTCCACTCTCTTCTAGAGCTGTGCATGTACATACTAAGACAGTTCACTCTCTTCTAGAGCTGTGTATGTACATACTAAGACAGTTCACTCTCTTCTAGAGCTGTGTACGTACATACTAAGACAGTTCACACAGTATCACTCTCTTCTAGAGCTGTGTACGTACATACTAAGACAGTTCACTCTCTTCTAGAGCTGTGTATGTACATACTAAGACAGTTCACTCTCTTCTAGAGCTGTGTATGTACATACTAAGACAGTTCACTCCCTTCTAGAGCTGTGTATGTACATACTAAGACAGTTCACTCTCTTCTAGAGCTGTGTATGTACATACTAAGACAGTTCACTCTCTTCTAGAGCTGTGTACGTACATACTAAGACAGTTCACTCTCGTCTAGAGCTGTGTATGTACATACTAAGACAGTTCACTCTCTTCTAGAGCAGTGCATGTACATACTAAGACAGTTCACTCTCTTCTAGAGCTGTGTATGTACATACTAAGACAGTTCACTCTCTTCTAGAGCTGTGTACGTACATACTAAGACAGTTCACTCTCTTCTAGAGCTGTGTATGTACATACTAAGACAGTTCACTCTCTTCTAGAGCTGTGTATGTACATACTAAGACAGTTCACTCTCTTCTAGAGCTGTGTATGTACATACTAAGACAGTTCACTCCCTTCTAGAGCTGTGTATGTACATACTAAGACAGTTCACTCTCTTCTAGAGCTGTGTATGTACATACTAAGACAGTTCACTCTCTTCTAGAGCTGTGTACGTACATACTAAGACAGTTCACACAGTATCACTCTCTTCTAGAGCTGTGTACGTACATACTAAGACAGTTCACACATTATCACTCTATTCTAGAGCTGTGCAGGTACATACTAAGACAGTTCACTCTCTTCTAGAGCTGTGAATGTACATATTAAGACAGTTCACTATCTTCTAGAGCTGTGTATGTACATACTAAGACAGTTCACTCTCTTCTAGAGCTGTGTATGTACATACTAAGACAGTTCACTCCCTTCTAGAGCTGTGTATGTACATACTAAGACAGTTAACTCTCTTCTAGAGCTGTGTACGTACATACTAAGACATGTCACTCTCTTCTAGAGCTGTGCAGGTACATAATAAGACAGTTCACTCTCTTCTAGAGCTGTGTACGTACATACTAAGACATGTCACTCTCTTCGAGAGCTGTGTACGTACATACTAAGACAGTTCACTCTCTTCTAGAGCTGTGTATGTACATACTAAGACAGTTCACTCTCTTCTAGAGCTGTGTATGTACATACTAAGACAGTTCACTCTCTTCTAGAGCTGTGTATGTACATACTAAGACAGTTCACTCTCTTCTAGAGCTGTGTACGTACATACTAAGACAGTTCACTCTCTTCTAGAGCTGTGCATGTACATACTAAGACAGTTCACTCTCTTCTAGAGCTGTGTATGTACATACTAAGACAGTTCACTCTCTTCTAGAGCTGTGTACGTACATACTAAGACAGTTCACACAGTATCACTCTCTTCTAGAGCTGTGTACGTACATACTAAGACAGTTCACTCTCTTCTAGAGCTGTGCATGTACATCCTAAGACAGTTCACTCTCTTCTAGAGCTGTGTATGTACATACTAAGGCAGTTCACTCTCTTCTAGAGCTGTGTACGTACATACTAAGACAGTTCACACAGTATCACTCTCTTCTAGAGCTGTGTACGTACATACTAAGACAGTTCACTCTCTTCTAGAGCTGTGTATGTACATACTAAGACAGTTCACTCTCTTCTAGAGCTGTGTATGTACATACTAAGACAGTTCACTCTCTTCTAGAGCTGTGTATGTACATACTAAGACAGTTCACTCTCTTCTAGAGCTGTGTATGTACATACTAAGACAGTTCACTCTCTTCTAGAGCTGTGTACGTACATACTAAGACAGTTCACTCTCGTCTAGAGCTGTGTATGTACATACTAAGACAGTTGACTCTCTTCTAGAGCTGTGCATGTACATACTAAGACAGTTCACTCTCTTCTAGAGCTGTGTATGTACATACTAAGACAGTTCACTCTCTTCTAGAGCTGTGTACGTACATACTAAGACAGTTCACACAGTATCACTCTCTTCTAGAGCTGTGTACGTACATACTAAGACAGTTCACTCTCTTCTAGAGCTGTGTATGTACATACTAAGACAGTTCACTCTCTTCTAGAGCTGTGTATGTACATACTAAGACAGTTCACTCTCTTCTAGAGCTGTGTATGTACATACTAAGACAGTTCACTCCCTTCTAGAGCTGTGTATGTACATACTAAGACAGTTAACTCTCTTCTAGAGCTGTGTGTGTACATACTAAGACATGTCACTGTCTTCTAGAGCTGTGCAGGAACATACTAAGACAGTTCACTCTCTTCTAGAGCTGTGTACGTACATACTAAGACATGTCACTCTCTTCGAGAGCTGTGTACGTACATACTAAGACAGTTCACTCTCTTCTAGAGCTGTGTATGTACATACTAAGACAGTTCACTCTCTTCTAGAGCTGTGTACGTACATACTAAGACAGTTCACTCTCGTCTAGAGCTGTGTATGTACATACTAAGACAGTTCACTCTCTTCTAGAGCTGTGTATGTACATACTAAGACAGTTCACTCTCTTCTAGAGCTTTGTATGTACATACTAAGACAGTTCACACAGTATCACTCTCTTCTAGAGCTGTGTACGTACATACTAAGACAGTTCACTCTCTTCTAGAGCTTTGTATGTACATACTAAGACAGTTCACACAGTATCACTCTCTTCTAGAGCTGTGTACGTACATACTAAGACAGTTCACACAGTATCACTCTCTTCTAGAGCTGTGTACGTACATACTAAGACAGTTCACTCTCTTCTAGAGCTGTGAATGTACATATTAAGACAGTTCACTATCTTCTAGAGCTGTGTATGTACATACTAAGACAGTTCACTCCCTTCTAGAGCTGTGTATGTACATACTAAGACAGTTAACTCTCTTCTAGAGCTGTGTATGTACATACTAAGACAGTTCACTCCCTTCTAGAGCTGTGTATGTACATACTAAGACAGTTCACACAGTATCACTCTCTTCTAGAGCTGTGTACGTACATACTAAGACAGTTCACTCCCTTCTAGAGCTGTGTATGTACATACTAAGACAGTTAACTCTCTTCTAGAGCTGTGTATGTACATACTAAGACAGTTCACTCTCTTCTAGAGCTGTGTTTGTACATACTAAGACAGTTCACTCTCTTCTAGAGCTGTGTATGTACATACTAAGACAGTTCACTCTCTTCTAGAGCTGTGTATGTACATACTAAGGCAGTTCACTCTCTTCTAGAGCTGTGTACGTACATACTAAGACAGTTCACACAGTATCACTCTCTTCTAGAGCTGTGTACGTACATACTAAGACATGTCACTCTCTTCTAGAGCTGTGTATGTACATACTAAGACAGTTCACTCTCTTCTAGAGCTGTGTACGTACATACTAAGACAGTTCACTCTCGTCTAGAGCTGTGTATGTACATACTAAGACAGTTCACTCTCTTCTAGAGCTGTGTATGTACATACTAAGACAGTTCACTCTCTTCTAGAGCTGTGTACGTACATACTAAGACAGTTCACTCTCGTCTAGAGCTGTGTATGTACATACTAAGACAGTTCACTCTCTTCTAGAGCAGTGCATGTACATACTAAGACAGTTCACTCTCTTCTAGAGCTGTGTATGTACATACTAAGACAGTTCACTCTCTTCTAGAGCTGTGTACGTACATACTAAGACAGTTCACTCTCTTCTAGAGCTGTGTATGTACATACTAAGACAGTTCACTCTCTTCTAGAGCTGTGTATGTACATACTAAGACAGTTCACTCTCTTCTAGAGCTGTGTATGTACATACTAAGACAGTTCACTCCCTTCTAGAGCTGTGTATGTACATACTAAGACAGTTCACTCTCTTCTAGAGCTGTGTATGTACATACTAAGACAGTTCACTCTCTTCTAGAGCTGTGTACGTACATACTAAGACAGTTCACACAGTATCACTCTCTTCTAGAGCTGTGTACGTACATACTAAGACAGTTCACTCTCTTCTAGAGCTGTGTATGTACATACTAAGACAGTTCACTCTCTTCTAGAGCTGTGTATGTACATACTAAGACAGTTCACTCTCTTCTAGAGCTGTGTATGTACATACTAAGACAGTTCACTCCCTTCTAGAGCTGTGTATGTACATACTAAGACAGTTAACTCTCTTCTAGAGCTGTGTGTGTACATACTAAGACATGTCACTGTCTTCTAGAGCTGTGCAGGAACATACTAAGACAGTTCACTCTCTTCTAGAGCTGTGTACGTACATACTAAGACATGTCACTCTCTTCGAGAGCTGTGTACGTACATACTAAGACAGTTCACTCTCTTCTAGAGCTGTGTATGTACATACTAAGACAGTTCACTCTCTTCTAGAGCTGTGTACGTACATACTAAGACAGTTCACTCTCGTCTAGAGCTGTGTATGTACATACTAAGACAGTTCACTCTCTTCTAGAGCTGTGTATGTACATACTAAGACAGTTCACTCTCTTCTAGAGCTTTGTATGTACATACTAAGACAGTTCACACAGTATCACTCTCTTCTAGAGCTGTGTACGTACATACTAAGACAGTTCACTCTCTTCTAGAGCTTTGTATGTACATACTAAGACAGTTCACACAGTATCACTCTCTTCTAGAGCTGTGTACGTACATACTAAGACAGTTCACACAGTATCACTCTCTTCTAGAGCTGTGTACGTACATACTAAGACAGTTCACTCTCTTCTAGAGCTGTGAATGTACATATTAAGACAGTTCACTATCTTCTAGAGCTGTGTATGTACATACTAAGACAGTTCACTCCCTTCTAGAGCTGTGTATGTACATACTAAGACAGTTAACTCTCTTCTAGAGCTGTGTATGTACATACTAAGACAGTTCACTCCCTTCTAGAGCTGTGTATGTACATACTAAGACAGTTCACACAGTATCACTCTCTTCTAGAGCTGTGTACGTACATACTAAGACAGTTCACTCCCTTCTAGAGCTGTGTATGTACATACTAAGACAGTTAACTCTCTTCTAGAGCTGTGTATGTACATACTAAGACAGTTCACTCTCTTCTAGAGCTGTGTTTGTACATACTAAGACAGTTCACTCTCTTCTAGAGCTGTGTATGTACATACTAAGACAGTTCACTCTCTTCTAGAGCTGTGTATGTACATACTAAGGCAGTTCACTCTCTTCTAGAGCTGTGTACGTACATACTAAGACAGTTCACACAGTATCACTCTCTTCTAGAGCTGTGTACGTACATACTAAGACATGTCACTCTCTTCTAGAGCTGTGTATGTACATACTAAGACAGTTCACTCTCTTCTAGAGCTGTGTACGTACATACTAAGACAGTTCACTCTCGTCTAGAGCTGTGTATGTACATACTAAGACAGTTCACTCTCTTCTAGAGCTGTGTATGTACATACTAAGACAGTTCACTCTCTTCTAGAGCTGTGTACGTACATACTAAGACAGTTCACTCTCGTCTAGAGCTGTGTATGTACATACTAAGACAGTTCACTCTCTTCTAGAGCAGTGCATGTACATACTAAGACAGTTCACTCTCTTCTAGAGCTGTGTATGTACATACTAAGACAGTTCACTCTCTTCTAGAGCTGTGTACGTACATACTAAGACAGTTCACTCTCTTCTAGAGCTGTGTATGTACATACTAAGACAGTTCACTCTCTTCTAGAGCTGTGTATGTACATACTAAGACAGTTCACTCTCTTCTAGAGCTGTGTATGTACATACTAAGACAGTTCACTCCCTTCTAGAGCTGTGTATGTACATACTAAGACAGTTCACTCTCTTCTAGAGCTGTGTATGTACATACTAAGACAGTTCACTCTCTTCTAGAGCTGTGTACGTACATACTAAGACAGTTCACACAGTATCACTCTCTTCTAGAGCTGTGTACGTACATACTAAGACAGTTCACACATTATCACTCTATTCTAGAGCTGTGCAGGTACATACTAAGACAGTTCACTCTCTTCTAGAGCTGTGAATGTACATATTAAGACAGTTCACTATCTTCTAGAGCTGTGTATGTACATACTAAGACAGTTCACTCTCTTCTAGAGCTGTGTATGTACATACTAAGACAGTTCACTCCCTTCTAGAGCTGTGTATGTACATACTAAGACAGTTAACTCTCTTCTAGAGCTGTGTACGTACATACTAAGACATGTCACTCTCTTCTAGAGCTGTGCAGGTACATAATAAGACAGTTCACTCTCTTCTAGAGCTGTGTACGTACATACTAAGACATGTCACTCTCTTCGAGAGCTGTGTACGTACATACTAAGACAGTTCACTCTCTTCTAGAGCTGTGTATGTACATACTAAGACAGTTCACTCTCTTCTAGAGCTGTGTATGTACATACTAAGACAGTTCACTCTCTTCTAGAGCTGTGTATGTACATACTAAGACAGTTCACTCTCTTCTAGAGCTGTGTACGTACATACTAAGACAGTTCACTCTCTTCTAGAGCTGTGCATGTACATACTAAGACAGTTCACTCTCTTCTAGAGCTGTGTATGTACATACTAAGACAGTTCACTCTCTTCTAGAGCTGTGTACGTACATACTAAGACAGTTCACACAGTATCACTCTCTTCTAGAGCTGTGTACGTACATACTAAGACAGTTCACTCTCTTCTAGAGCTGTGCATGTACATCCTAAGACAGTTCACTCTCTTCTAGAGCTGTGTATGTACATACTAAGGCAGTTCACTCTCTTCTAGAGCTGTGTACGTACATACTAAGACAGTTCACACAGTATCACTCTCTTCTAGAGCTGTGTACGTACATACTAAGACAGTTCACTCTCTTCTAGAGCTGTGTATGTACATACTAAGACAGTTCACTCTCTTCTAGAGCTGTGTATGTACATACTAAGACAGTTCACTCTCTTCTAGAGCTGTGTATGTACATACTAAGACAGTTCACTCTCTTCTAGAGCTGTGTATGTACATACTAAGACAGTTCACTCTCTTCTAGAGCTGTGTACGTACATACTAAGACAGTTCACTCTCGTCTAGAGCTGTGTATGTACATACTAAGACAGTTGACTCTCTTCTAGAGCTGTGCATGTACATACTAAGACAGTTCACTCTCTTCTAGAGCTGTGTATGTACATACTAAGACAGTTCACTCTCTTCTAGAGCTGTGTACGTACATACTAAGACAGTTCACACAGTATCACTCTCTTCTAGAGCTGTGTACGTACATACTAAGACAGTTCACTCTCTTCTAGAGCTGTGTATGTACATACTAAGACAGTTCACTCTCTTCTAGAGCTGTGTATGTACATACTAAGACAGTTCACTCTCTTCTAGAGCTGTGTATGTACATACTAAGACAGTTCACTCCCTTCTAGAGCTGTGTATGTACATACTAAGACAGTTAACTCTCTTCTAGAGCTGTGTGTGTACATACTAAGACATGTCACTGTCTTCTAGAGCTGTGCAGGAACATACTAAGACAGTTCACTCTCTTCTAGAGCTGTGTACGTACATACTAAGACATGTCACTCTCTTCGAGAGCTGTGTACGTACATACTAAGACAGTTCACTCTCTTCTAGAGCTGTGTATGTACATACTAAGACAGTTCACTCTCTTCTAGAGCTGTGTACGTACATACTAAGACAGTTCACTCTCGTCTAGAGCTGTGTATGTACATACTAAGACAGTTCACTCTCTTCTAGAGCTGTGTATGTACATACTAAGACAGTTCACTCTCTTCTAGAGCTTTGTATGTACATACTAAGACAGTTCACACAGTATCACTCTCTTCTAGAGCTGTGTACGTACATACTAAGACAGTTCACTCTCTTCTAGAGCTTTGTATGTACATACTAAGACAGTTCACACAGTATCACTCTCTTCTAGAGCTGTGTACGTACATACTAAGACAGTTCACACAGTATCACTCTCTTCTAGAGCTGTGTACGTACATACTAAGACAGTTCACTCTCTTCTAGAGCTGTGAATGTACATATTAAGACAGTTCACTATCTTCTAGAGCTGTGTATGTACATACTAAGACAGTTCACTCCCTTCTAGAGCTGTGTATGTACATACTAAGACAGTTAACTCTCTTCTAGAGCTGTGTATGTACATACTAAGACAGTTCACTCCCTTCTAGAGCTGTGTATGTACATACTAAGACAGTTCACACAGTATCACTCTCTTCTAGAGCTGTGTACGTACATACTAAGACAGTTCACTCCCTTCTAGAGCTGTGTATGTACATACTAAGACAGTTAACTCTCTTCTAGAGCTGTGTATGTACATACTAAGACAGTTCACTCTCTTCTAGAGCTGTGTTTGTACATACTAAGACAGTTCACTCTCTTCTAGAGCTGTGTATGTACATACTAAGACAGTTCACTCTCTTCTAGAGCTGTGTATGTACATACTAAGGCAGTTCACTCTCTTCTAGAGCTGTGTACGTACATACTAAGACAGTTCACACAGTATCACTCTCTTCTAGAGCTGTGTACGTACATACTAAGACATGTCACTCTCTTCTAGAGCTGTGTATGTACATACTAAGACAGTTCACTCTCTTCTAGAGCTGTGTACGTACATACTAAGACAGTTCACTCTCGTCTAGAGCTGTGTATGTACATACTAAGACAGTTCACTCTCTTCTAGAGCTGTGTATGTACATACTAAGACAGTTCACTCTCTTCTAGAGCTTTGTATGTACATACTAAGACAGTTCACACAGTATCACTCTCTTCTAGAGCTGTGTACGTACATACTAAGACAGTTCACTCTCTTCTAGAGCTTTGTATGTACATACTAAGACAGTTCACACAGTATCACTCTCTTCTAGAGCTGTGTACGTACATACTAAGACAGTTCACACAGTATCACTCTCTTCTAGAGCTGTGTACGTACATACTAAGACAGTTCACTCTCTTCTAGAGCTGTGAATGTACATATTAAGACAGTTCACTATCTTCTAGAGCTGTGTATGTACATACTAAGACAGTTCACTCCCTTCTAGAGCTGTGTATGTACATACTAAGACAGTTAACTCTCTTCTAGAGCTGTGTATGTACATACTAAGACAGTTCACTCCCTTCTAGAGCTGTGTATGTACATACTAAGACAGTTCACACAGTATCACTCTCTTCTAGAGCTGTGTACGTACATACTAAGACAGTTCACTCCCTTCTAGAGCTGTGTATGTACATACTAAGACAGTTAACTCTCTTCTAGAGCTGTGTATGTACATACTAAGACAGTTCACTCTCTTCTAGAGCTGTGTATGTACATACTAAGACAGTTCACTCTCTTCTAGAGCTGTGTATGTACATACTAAGACAGTTCACTCTCTTCTAGAGCTGTGTATGTACATACTAAGGCAGTTCACTCTCTTCTAGAGCTGTGTACGTACATACTAAGACAGTTCACACAGTATCACTCTCTTCTAGAGCTGTGTATGTACAAACTAAGACAGTTCACTCTCTTCTAGTGCTGTGTATGTACATACTAAGACAGTTCACTCTCTTCTAGAGATGTGTATGTACATACTAAGACAGTTCACACAGTATCACTCTCTTCTAGAGCTGTGTACGTACATACTAAGAGAGTTCACACAGTATCACTCTCTTCTAGAGCTGTGTATGTACAAACTAAGACAGTTCACTCTCTTCTAGAGCTGTGTACGTACATACTAAGACAGTTCACTCTCTTCTAGAGCTGTGTATGTACATACTAAGACAGGTCACTCCTCTCTCAACCCCAGTGCAGACTGCCCATCTGGGATGTAACCTTTGACCTAATGGTTGGTGTACTTCCTGTGTCACCTTCCTGCACTGGCACGTACAGCCTAACTTCCTGCCTGACAGGATGTGGAGGTGGCAGCAGGGCAGGCACTCAGTCACACACACACACACACACACACACACACACACACACACACACACACACACACACACACACACAGTCACACACACACGCACACACACACACACACACACACACACACACACACACACACACAGTCACACACTGGATGGAATGGAAAACAGAGGGCTATGGAGAAAACACTTTCTCTAACATTATCTCTCTATCTCTCCTCCTCACTCTCTCTCCCTCACTATTTTTGGATACATTTTTCATACCTTTCTCTTTATATATCCTTTCTGCTTCTTCACTCTTGTCATTTCTCCCTCCTGTATATTTCTGTCTCTGTTTCCTTCTCTTACTCCTACTGATCATCTCTCTTTCTTTTAAGTGTCATCTCAGTCTCCTCCCTCTCTCTTCTTAGTAAATGGAAGATGTGCCTGTTTGAATCGCTCCCATTGTTTTATTTGATATCTTACTGGTTTCCCGGCCACAGTCACAATGGAATGTTTTAAATTAAACATCTGGCCGAAAGTAGACGTCTCTCTTCTTTTAGCTCTCTCTCTCTAACCCCCCCCCCCCCCCCCCACTCTCTCTCTCTCTCTCTGACTCCACCCCCCCTCTCTCTCTCTGACCCACCCCCCCTCTCTCTCTCTCTCTCTCTGACTCCACCCCCCTCTCTCTCCCCCTCTCTCTCTCTCTCTCTCTCTGACCCCCCCTCTCTCTCTCTCTCTCTGACTCCACCCTCCCTCTCTCTCTCTCTGACTCCCCCCCTCTCTCTTTCTCTCTCTGTCTCTCTCTCTCTCTCTCTCTCTCTCTCTCTGACTCCACCCCCCCCCCCCTCTCCCCCCCCCCCTCTCTCTCTCTCTCTCTCTCTGACCCCCCCTCTCTCTCTCTCTCTGACTCCACCCCCCCCCCTCTCTCTCCCTCCCTCTCTCTCTCTCTCTCTCTGACCCCTCCCCCCTCTCTCTCTCTCTGTTACAGATGGGATACAGAAGGTAGTTCACTAGACAGTGTCACCAGACCACAGTGGCATCCCTCCACCCCACACCTGCCCCCTAACCCTCATAAAGGTATTTTATAGCCTCACACAGAAGATGGGCTCTATATACACATAACTGTGCATTTCACCAGTGGTGGAAAAGGTACCCAATTATCATACTTGAGTAAAAGTAAAGATACCTTAATAGAAAATGTGAAAGTCACCCAGGAAAACATTACTCGAGTAAAAGTCTAAAAGTATTTGGTTTTAAATATAGTTAAGTATCAAAAGTAAATGTAATTGCTAAAATATACATCAGTATCAAAAGTAAAAGTTTAAATCATTTTACCTTCCTTATATTAAGCAAAGCAGACGGCACAATTTTCTTGTTTTCTTTATTTACGGATAACCAGGGGCACACACCAACATTCATACATTATTTACAAACAAATAAGTTGTGTTTAGTGAGTCCCCCAGATCAGAGGCAGTAGGAATGAGCAGGGATGTTCTGTTGATAAGTGTGTGAATTGGACCATTTTCCTGTCCTGCTAAGCATTCAAAATGTAACGAGTACTTTTGGGTTGTCAGGGAAAATGTATGGAGTAAAAAGTACATTATTTTCTTTAGGAATGTAATGAAGTAGAAGTAAAAGTAATTACAAATATAAATAGTAAAGTAAAGTGCAGATACCCCAAATAACTATATAAGTAGTACTTTAAAGTACTTTTACTGTTGTACTTCACACCATTGCATTTCACCTATACACAATAAATGAGAGATTACTGTTCTTCAAGGGAGGATGGAAGCATGAGTTTAAAAGTATGCCATAGTCTATATATATACAGTAGAGACACAGGTATCATCAATAGTCCTAATAGACATACTATACAGCCAAATGCTATGCAGTGACAGTTATGCTATATCCCAAGACAAGCCTGCAGAGCTGAAATCCTATCTGTCTTCATACATACTGTATTATGTCTAGCTGTAGAACCCAGGACCCGAGAGTGGCCACCAGGCGTCCATGTTGGCTCAGGCAGAGGGGATTGAAGGTGTTTATGTCTTCCCCATGTCCCCTCCTGGCTCTGAACACATACAGGTTGTGCCTGGAACACAGCTCCCATCAGCCCCCATCACACGGGCCTGTTTCCATAGCACCTGTGGCTCCCAACCCGTGGTTCTGGGTCAGGGACGCCTGCTATACCACACAGGAGAGATGAGAGGGAGAGTATGCATGAACGCACGCACACACACTTGAACACTGTGCATTTTTCTCAAACAATTACATTTCCACTGGGAACAGAACATAGGACTTAGTGCTTTTAGAAACATGTCTCTCCATATATCATCCCATTCCTTGTCAGTATCATGCCTTTACAGTGATTAAAGTCACAGGTCATCAACACCATGGTGGAAATCTCAGACAACATGCCATTAAAACTGTAGCTGCCGTTATTGTGCCCATCTTCTCTCCACTGCTTTGGTCTCATGTTCCCTTTGTTTCTTTCTCTTCTCTGAACCCATGTGACCATCATCTCTCTCTCTCTCTCTCTCTCTCTCTCTCTCTCTCTCTGTCTCTCTCTCTCTCTCTCTCTCTCTCTCTCTCTCTCTCTCTCTCTCTCTCTCTCTCTCTCTCTCTCTCTCTCTCTCTCTCTCTCTCTCTCTCTCTCTCTCTCTCTCTCTCTCTCTCTCTCTCTCTCTCTCTCTCTCTGTCTCTCTCTGTCTCTCTGTCTCTCTCTCTGTCTCTCTCTCTGCCTCTCTCTGTCTCTCGCTGTCTGTCTCTCTCTCTCTCTCTCTCTCTCTCTCTCTCTGTCTCTCTCTCTCTCTCTCTCTCTCTCTCTCTCTCTCTGTCTCTCTCTCTCTCTCTCTCTCTCTCTCTCTCTCTCTCTGTCTCTCTCTCTCTCTCTCTGTCTCTCTCTCTCTCTCTCTCTCTCTCTCTCTGTCTCTCTCTCTCTCGCTCTGTCTCTCTCTCTCTCTCTCTGTCTCTCTCTCTCTCGCTCTCTCTCTCTCTCTCCCTCCCTCTCTCTCTCTCTCTGTCTCTTTCTCTCTCTCTCTCTCTCTCCCTCCCTCTCTCTCTCCCTCCCTCTCAGACTGACACATCCAGTCTTGGGGTGGAATAGAAGAGTGCCTCCATACAGACCCAGAAACAGTGTACAGCATACACACATACGGTATCAAATAACACACTTCATACTGTACCCACACATCTCCATCTGGATATGACTCTCACACCCATATGCACTATAAAATGACCAATTAGATGTACTCACAAGTGGTTCATACACAGCCCTCAATGTACAGGAATGCACATGTCCAGATGTGATGTGTGTCCTGTTTAAGTCTTCTGCTTTGTGAATGAAGAAGAGAGCATTTTTTACCTGAATGTCCAGTTGGTAAATCTCGTCCAGTTAAATACAGTAAATCAACTACAGTCAGTCCTACAGTATTCACTGGTCTGGTTTTATCTGCTATGTAAATCTCACTGAGCCCTCACTGAGGTCTCGTTAAATCACAGAATACTCAGACCTGGCCAGGAAAAATCTTTCGCTTTCAGCGCACACACACACACACACACACACACACACACACACAGGGAAGCAGACATAGAACAAGATATGTCTTTAATACCTCTGAGCTGCAGAGACAGGCAGGGCATTGTGTGTGTGTGCTGTCGGCAGCGAGCGTGATCAGACCCTGGCCAGGTAACATCCACACTGACCCAGACAGTGCTGACGGGATGCTAGGCGTCAGTGTATGTGTGTGTCTATCTATAGGAATGGATCGACATGTGTGGAGATTTATGCCGCTGTGTGATAGGGGGTCAGAGTTTGTGTGTGTGCGTGTGTGTGTGTGCGTGCGTGTGTGTGTGTGTTGTGTGTGCCAGATGGAGAGAGACATTTAGGATAGGGTGAGAGTATTCAAGATTCTGCAGACATATTCAAAGCGGACACGTAATACAAACATACACAGACACACACACACACGTCCAACCTCCCTTTGTCCTGTTCCTGTTCCTGTCATCACCTCCCCCTCACACAGCTCTCACTGGACGGACGTGTTCAACAGAAGGATTTTATTCAAACCTGCATCTCCCCTCATCCCCTTATCGCCCAGTTCCCTCTACCCTCCTTGCCCCTCTCTGCCCTCCTGCCCACCACACCCTGCTTGACAGTGTGGCTAGAGAGTAGACTAAAGTACACCCAGGAGACCTGAACAGAGAGACCTCGTTTCACAGATCACTTTCAATCACCCACATACACATTCAGGTATGTAGTTATATGCACGCATGCATGCACACATTCTCATACACACTCTCATAACACAAAGAGATGCATGAACCCCACATCGTTTTTCAATCCCCCCAGATGGTTACAGTCTAGACATCCGTATCAGCTCTCTCCCTTTTCTCAACAGAATTCAACTTCATACATAGTGTAGCTGCAGTGTCTGTGTGTGCTGTGTAAACGTCACAGCCATGGGCAGGGCGTGTGTTGTGGGTTCCATGATATCTGGGCCTGAAAGGAGAGGAGGAGGAGGTGTAGTTCTCAAGCTTTGACACTTGGGGGCTATGTGGCAGACCGTTTTCGGCAGGTTGGCATTTATCGAACAATTCACAATACACACAAATCTAAAAGTAAAAGAATGGAATTAAGAAAAATATAAATATTAGGATGAGCAATGTCGGAGTGGCATTGACTAGAATACAGTAGAATTCAGAAAGTATTCACAACCCTGGACTTTTTCCATGTTTTGTTGTGTTACAGCCTGAATTTAAAATGTATTAAATTGAGATGTTGTGTCACTGGCCTACACACAATGCCCCATATTGTCAAAGTGGAATTATGTTTATCTAATTTTTTGCTAATTAATAAAAATTGAAAAGCTGAAATGTGTTGAGTCATTAAGTATCCAACCCCTTTGTTATGGCAAGCCTAAATAAGTTCAGGGGAAAAAATGTGTTTACCAAGTCACATAATACAGTCAGTTGCAATAATAGTGGTTAACATCATTTTTGAATCACCACCTATGTACAAATATCTGTAAGGTCCCTCAGTCGAGCAGTGAATTTCAAACACAGAATCACCAACAAAGACCAGGGAGGTTGTCCAATGCCTCATAAAGAAGGGCACCTATTGGTAGATGGGTCAACCACAACAAAAGAAGACATTGAATATCGCTTTGTGCATGGTGAAGTTATTAATTACACTTTGGATTGTGTATCAGTATACCCAATCACTACAAAGATACAGGCGTTCTTCTTAACTCATTTGCTGGAGAAATCGCTCAGGAGTTTCATCATGAGGCCAAAGGTGACTTTAAAACAGTTACAGAGTTTAATGGCTGTGATTGGAGAAAACTGAGGATGGCTCAACAACATTGTAGTTATTTCACAATACTAACCTTAATGACAGAGTGAAAAGAAGGAAGCCTGTACAGAATAAAAATATTCCAAAACATACATTCTGTTTGCAACATAGCACAAAAGTACTACTGCAAAAAATGTGGCAAAGCAATTCACTTTTTGTCCTGAATACAAAGTGTTACTGTATGTTTTGGGAAAATCCGATACAACCCATTACTGAATACCACTCTACAATCATAGTGTTGTCTGCATCACGTTATGGGTATGCTTGTAATCATTAAGGACTGGGTAGTTTTTCAGGATTCAAAAAAAAACAGAATGGCTCTAAGCGCAGGCAAAATCCTAGAGGGAAACTTGGTTTAGTAGGCTTTCCACAAAACACTGGGAGATGAATTCACCTTTCAGCAGGACAATAATAAGGCCAAAAATACATTTGAGTTGCTTACCAAGATGACATTGAATGTTCCTGAGTGGCCTAGTTACAGTTTTGACTTAATAAATCGGCTTGAAAATCTATGGCAAGACCTGAAAATGTTTGTCTAGTAATGATCAACAACTAACTTGACAGAGCTTGAAAAATAATGTGAAAATATTGTATTATCCCGGTGTGGAAAGCTCTTAGAGAATTACCCAGAAAGACTCACAGCTGTAATCTTACCCTGGACGCATCTCTGCGGAGTGGTCACTAGACTACACAGGCACAAAGTCATCAAATTTGACCTTAAACCTAACCATAACCCTAACCTTAACCACACTGCTAACTTTAATGCCTAACCCTAACCTTAAATTAGGACCAAACAGCACATTTATGTTTTCATACATTTTTACAATATAGCCAATTTTGACTTTCCAACTGGCCCATCTAGCGGAAATCAGTCAGTTCTGCCTCCAGGGCAAGATTAATGACAATAAACATCAACCTGACAGTTTTCTATGGAATGGCAAGAAGCGAATGAAAGAGTTAGTGAAAAACTATTTGAATATATGAATGAATGAACAAATTAATGAATGCTTGAATACATGTATAAATAAGATTGAATGGTATTGGTTAGAAGGGTTGGGTTCAGTTCCATTTCAATTCCAGTCAATTCAGAAAGTGAACTAACCCTCATTGAAAAGCACTGAAGACAATTGGAATTGGAATTTTAGTGTACTTCCTGAATTGACTGGGATTTAAATGGAATTTACGCCAACCCTGTTGGATAGAGTGAGTGAATAAATGAATAAACGAACTAATAAATTAATAAAAAATAAATTAATACATATTAAAAGATGATGTCCTTCTGCAGTGTCTCTCTGGGAGCTTCCTAACAGAGAGCAGAGAGGGAGATGAACACTCACAGTTAACGAATCGTGTCACAGCTCTGTGAGAGAATGTTGAGTTAGAACGGACTCCTCCTGTTCTGAAGATTCCCACCTCTCTTCTTAGGGTCTGTGGTAGGGTAAACACACACACACACACACACACACACACACACACACACACACACACACACACACACACACACACACACACACACACACACTTTTCCTTTTGGGAAGGCTTCAGTAGGGAAGCAAACGAGCCCCTGTTCCCTGACACGACTCTTTTGCCATGTTGGAGGGAAGTGAGCGGAACAGGGAGTCATGTCTGTGGGACAGGGAGGCAGTCACAGAGGAGCTGGGGTGTCATTCCGACCTGTTGGTTGCCAGTTTGGAGGGAAGTAAGCAGAAGCGGGAGAGAGATGTCTTCCAAATGACTGGGAGACAGTTAGTCACTCAGAGGGATGCACTGTGGTGTGATTATTAATATCTGGTTGGGTTGCCAGGTTGGAGAAGATGTAGCAGAACAGGAAGTCAGAAAGAGAGAAGCTCTGGTGTGTCATTAGAGTAAGAGCTGGCTGTGTTGCCATGTTGGAGAAGATGGAGGAGAACAGGAAGTCAGACAAAGAGAGAGGCTCTGGTGTGTCATTAGAGTAAGAGCTGGCTGTGTTGCCATGTTGGAGAAGATGGAGCAGAACAGGAAGTCAGAAAGAGAGAAGCTCTGGTGTGTCAGAGTAAGAGCTGGATGTGTTGCCAGGTTGGAGAAGATGGAGCAGAACAGGAAGTCAGACAAAGAGAGAAGATCTGGTGTGTCATTAGAGTAAGAGCTGGCTGTGTTGCCATGTTGGAGAAGATGGAGCAGAACATGAAGTCAGACAAAGAGAGAAGCTCTGGTGTGTCAGAGTAAGAGCTGGCTGTGTTGCCATTTTGGAGAAGATGGAGCAGAACATGAAGTCAGACGAAGAGAGAAGCTCTGGTGTGTCATTAGAGTAAGAGCTGGCTGTGTTGCCATGTTGGAGAAGATGGAGCAGAACAGGAAGTCAGACAAAGAGAGAAGCTCTGGTGTGTCAGAGTAAGAGCTGGCTGTGTTGCCATGTTTGAGAAGATGGAGCAGAACAGGAAGTCAGACAAAGAGAGAAGCTCTGGTGTGTCATTAGAGTAAGAGCTGGCTGTGTTGCTATGTTGGAGAAGATGGAGCAGAACAGGAAGTCAGACAAAGAGAGAAGCTCTGGTGTGTCAGAGTAAGAGCTGGCTGTGTTGTCATGTTGGAGAAGATGGAGCAGAACAGGAAGTCAGACAAAGAGAGAAGCTCTGGTGTGTCATTAAAGTAAGAGCTGGCTGTGTTGCCATGTTGGAGAAGATGGAGCAGAACAGGAAGTCAGACAAAGAGAGAAGCTCTGGTGTGTCATTAGAGTAAGAGCTGGCTGTGTTGCCATGTTGGAGAAGATGGAGCAGAACAGTAAGTCAGAAAGAGAGAAGCTCTGGTGTGTCATTAGAGTAAGAGCTGGATGTGTTGCCATGTTGGAGAAGATGGAGCAGAACAGGGAGGCAGACAAAGAGAGAAGCACCGTGGTGTCATTAAGATTAATGGAGAAGGGAAGCAGCCTCAGGGTGGCTCTTAAAGAGATGAGGGGATGATAGGACTGTGACTGCTTACAGGAGCACAATGTAGGCTAGTTAGAGACACAGCTGGATTGACTGTCATTACTGTTTATGTGTGTTATTGTTATTACGTTACACTGGTGTGAGTTTGAGTTAACTGGTTTTCACTGGGGAGTCCAAAGGGGTGTGTGTATCTGTGTGTGTGTGTGTGTGTGTGTGTGTGTGTGTGTGTGTGTGTGTGTGTGTGTGTGTGTGTGTGTGTGCGTGCGTGTGTTTGTGTGTGTGTGAGGGAAAGAGCTATGTGTGTGTGTGCTTGTGTATGTACTTTCATGTCTCAAAGTCCTTTTAGCCTTTTGTTGCAGTGTGGCATCCGTTGGCTGCGTTCCAACTTACTGAACTGCTCCACATACAACATGTTCTCTTCATCCATGTGTGTGTGTTCATGCATGATTGTTTTTATCTCTGTGAATGTGAATTAGTCCTGCACATTGCTTGCTGAGATCTGAAGGGGCTTGTCTGACACCAGACTGTGTGGTCCCTGTCAAGGTCTTCCATCCATGCAGTGTAGAGGGGGGCTAGGCTGAACTTAATCCCCAAAACAGGTGTGGCTAGTGGGGCTGCACCCCACAGCTGTCCCCTGAGGATCCAGGACAAGTGGGAACTGTACAACACAGCTAACAGCCATAGACAAAATACAAGACCCATTCTGTTTGAGCAATACCACTTAATCCCGCAATGAAAGAGACATTCGGGAGAATTGGAAGAAGCAAACATATTTCAGACAAATGTTTTCAAGATTTTGACTGCCTGTGGTTATTATAATGATTCTGTTTTAAGAACAGATACAGATTCTGTTTCAATGTGTCATGCATCTTGCACAGCTCCCACAAATGCTTGAACAATGGCACACATTGTTCACCTCAGGATCCTGCTGCCTCACACGTCTTTTCTTTCTCTTGTAAATTCTTCTGGCTGTTTATTATGGCGATACAACCTATTGTAATTAAATTAATAGTTTGTAACATTTAGCATAAAGTGTATATTTACATGGCAGCTATTACATGGGAAGTCGTGCAATGCAATATGTAGCCTGGTTTGTGGCGTGTGTAAATATTTCCATATATCAATAGCTCATGGGTCTATGCATTACGTGTGAAAATGTTATCACGGGTATAGCAGTTTAAAACCAATACCTACTCTAATTATAGGCTGGGGCTATTCTAATCACACTGGACCTAAACATCAATAGGCCTACACGGTGATGCTGATATGGTTAAGTTTTTCTTCAACAAATACGTAATTTGGTTAAAAAATAATGAGACGCTTTCCTCCTTTATCAGTTAGTTCTGCTGAGAAGGCTTGACTATGGGGGAGCAGCGGCGAGGGTATCTGAAAAGTGATCCAGTGAATTGGAGATGGCGCTGTGTACAGTGTGAGCGAGTTAACAGCCAAAGTTTCCAGAGCGCAGGAAAGTTCGTAGGAGAGGTGACCCGTGATTCTAACAAGAGTTTTCTTCTCACGTTACCACGGGTTCGCAGTCCTATACTCCGGACTGGAGACACTGCGTTTCTGCTAAATGTTTCATGGACGGTTTGAATAGATTATCTCTAACGGAATACTTGAGAGCCAGGAATTTAGTTTACAGTTCGTTGCCTGTTCTGCAGTTTCAATGGGCTATCGGCTATTTTATCACAGTGAGTAGGCTGAACGCGATACGCTGTCTTTTTGTTGCATAGCCTACTTTTGTAAAGGTGTGAGTCTGTTAGAATGAATTGCCGCTTTTGGTATTATGTCATGTAGTCTGGGGTGTTTTTAGAACTATGAATGACCCCAGTGACAAGGATTTAATACCGATATCTCGGAAACACCGACTCATGGCTGCTGTCATGCCCGGGGACGAGAGCCCATTGTACAGCAACACTTCCAGGTCTGATCGGAATGGGATAGGATTGGTTCACTGTTTTATTTGTGGAAGCGGCGTTTCGCCAGGAAAAGAATTGAGATTACAAGTGAAATATCCGAAAGAGAACGGTCCGTTTTTCCCGTTTTTACAAAACCAGGAGCCAGCGCCGGGGGCATGTGAAGTCAGCCCGGATGGACATGCTATGGTGTGCGCCGTGTGCCACTGTTTTCTGGGGGAGCAGTGGAACTCATTCGAGCGGACTAGGACACCCATAGAGAAGCGTATGTACTGGCTGAAGAGGCCGTACCAGTGCGACTCTCGGCGGATACCACAGGAGTGGAACATCTCCTATGACCTGGAGCGGAGAATCAGTGTCAGCAGCCAGAATTACGACGGGAACGAGTCGGATTTCTCCTCTTTCTCGGAAAACGAGAACATGTCAGACCAAGAACTGGATTTAGTAGACCGCGCCGGTGTGAGCAAGGAGAAGTATAGAACATCTGGCAGCAACAGCAAAACTCCCAGAAACGGTAGCAGGAAGAACAACAACAGTGTTAAAAACAGCCCTGACTCTGAACGGGCTATCCGCTATCCGGTGGGTGTTTACCAGGCACAGGACTCGCCGAAATCGGATAGTGCCATGCCGCCCAGGCGCGGTGCTAAAATTATGAATAATCTCTCTCAGTCATCAGCATCTCTGGCCCAAGAGATTGTGTCCCAGAGATGCTATGACAGCTCTCACGTTGACACACCTGTGCAGGACAACGGGATCATTATGCGCAAGAGGCAGTGGCTAGCGGAGGGGAATGTCAGACACGCTGACCCGCGCCCTCTCCAACGCGCTGCTGACAGCAGCTGTAGCTTAACCAGGCATCCCTCCCTCATATTCCACCAGAAAGGAGAGGATCTCGCTGACGCTGCCGACGGACTATCACCCATTGGCGCCGCTGTCACCTCTAGGCGCGACACAGCAGCACCTAGAGAACGTGTTCCGGGCAAGTTTATAGCCTCTGACAACTCTGACAACGACCACGAGATCAATATAACCAGTGACGACAACCGCCAGGTGTTTGAAGCAGCTGGCAGCAGCAGAGAGAGGGTATTGGCCCTGCTGAGACCACCCAGGGACGCTGCCGGGAGGGTCATTGCCATGCCCCAGAGTGGTGCCAGTGGTGGTGCCAACAGGAGTACCAGTCCCGAGGAGTGTGTGTGTTACATCTGTGGCAGCGGGATGTGGCAGGGCGGGAGGTTCCGTGTGTCTGTGCAGAAGCAGGAGAGGGCAGCCAGCGAGCCCTTCTTCCCCTTCCTGTGGTTACACAGCCCTCCCCCTGGCGCCATGCCCCTCACCCCGGGGGGCACCACCATGGTCTGTGCCAGCTGCCACACATCCCTAATGCAGCAGTGGCAGGGCTTCCAGCTGGCCGACGTGCCCGTTCTCCAGCGCCTCTACGTGGTCCCCCTCAACCAGGGCTCCTCCACCCCTGCACCAGCCTCGGGCCACCCTCCCTGCATCACTCCCCAGGAAAGGCACCCCTCAGAGCCCCTGGACTGCCTACCTAAGTCTCAGGCTTCCTGTGAGGCCTGTTTCCTCTGTGGCCAGGAGTGCGGGCGGGATGTGAGGGTGGCATATGCACGGGTCGGCGTGGGCAAAGCCCGCGGTGCCATGTATTTCCCCTTCATCAACCTGCTGCCGTGCCCGCCTGGTGCCCAGGGAGTGAGGAACGGCCGGGTGCACTGCTGTCCTCCATGCCACGCCATCCTGGAGGAGATCTGGGGGGCGTACCGCCTCAGCCTCAGTGAGGACCTCATCACCTCTGTCACCTCCTTCCTGGGGAGGTACCACACAGCGCTGGCCACGGGGGGAGCCGGACTGGCCCATTCCCAAAAGGGGGTGTCCTCCTCTTCCTCTGGCCATGGTGGGTCTGTATCAGTGTGTTACCTGTGTGGGACAGAGCTAGGGGTCGGGGGGGAGTTCCAACTCCATGTCAACCCTCCCGGGCGCTGTGGAGAGAGGGAGCCCTTCTTTCCCTTCCTCACCATTCACCCCCCCGCTCCCCGCGCCAAACCTGCCGACGCCACCGGCCTGGTGTCAGCCTGTGCCCTCTGCTATCACGACCTGCATGCCCAGTGGGCTCAACATGAGAGCCAGGGTTCTGCCACCTCCAGCTCTACAGCCCCAGGCCCAGCCTCCTCCACCCCCCAGCCGGCCAGCTCTCCCTGGGCCAGACAGTACAGCTGCGAGGCCTTTGTGTGCTTCTTCTGCAGACAGGAGCAGAGGCGTCAGGGGGGGCTGTGTGCGGTCACAGTGGCCAGGCTGCCTGTGTTCCTGTACGCCCCACGCGGGCACCGCACCCTCCTGGTGGATGATGGGAGGAAGCTGGTGATTGGCTCGTGTGTGGAATGTAAGTCCATGGTGCTGGCGGGACAGAGCATGCAGCAGGAGAGAGACAGGGACAGGGACGGGGAGGGACAGGGAGACGGGAGGACAGAGACACCTCCCCCTACATCACGCCCCAGACACAAGGTAAGACACAGGTTTGGTTGATGCTCCAAGTTGACTATTGTGGGTGTGTTGTATATTTTAGTGGTGCAGTATGCATCCTTTTCAGTAGATTGTGTGCTTGTTCATGTCTGTTAGCTATTGGTTTGTGTAACCTAACTTGATGTTTGTGGATTATTTCAGTCGTTTAAGTGTGCCCGTGCCTGTCTGTGTGTGTAGATGGATTAATTCAGTCGTTTAAGTGTGCCCGTGCCTGTCTGTGTGTGTAGGTGGGGTTTATTATGGACCAGTGTTCACAGCTGTTATTGCTATTCTCCCCCATTATGGGAAAGCTGCTCTGAAACAGGGAGAAGTGAGAGTTGGTGTGTTCTCGAGTGTTATGGTTGTGTGTGTGTTCCTTTAGCTCTCTGACTGGCAGGGGAGTGAGCAGTGTTAGCAGGGGATCCGTACAGCACCGGAGCCCGTCGTTAGAAAAACAAACATTTGGATCAGAACTCTAACAGTAAACAACACAGAAAGACCGGGGGGATTTCAAGGCCACCACTGGCCTCGTTTTCTTCTTGTGTGTTTACATGTGTGTGTTTCTGGCCAAGTCTGTTGGTTTTTGTACATTGTTTTGGCTGTATACAGGATTCCATACGTCAGTGCTGTGTGTGTGTGTGTGTGTGTGTGTGTGTGTGTGCGATGCTACTACAGATCGTATCCTTTATCAGATCAACTAGAGACGGCTGATATCCACTAATGATAATAACAGTTTCCTCTGTGTCAGGAACAGCTGTGAACTCTCTATTAGACAGTGTGGTGTAATGATCATGTCTGTTTAATAAATCCTGCTCTATCCAGTGTAAATATAGAGCAGAGGCTCATCCAGTCATGTGTCAGTCTTACTGTAGTGTGTGTGTGTGTGTGTGTGTGTGTGTGTGTGTGTGTGTGAGTGTGTAATCATGCAGTGACTGATTCAGTGCTGCTGTTGCTGTTACTTCACAGAGTGAGACCTCTTCTCTCTCTCATGAATAAATGGATGGATAAAATGGAAAAAGGAGAATAGGTCTTGTAGATGAACTTGTAGCATTCGACCTTGTTTCACGGAGGCCACAGCAGCAGTTGCTGTTGCTACTAATTACTGCTACCGAGATGAATGAAGAAAATCAATGTCTGCAACTCTGGTAGGCTCCCATGGTGATTTAATCAGATGCACAAAAAAATATGTTTTTTATCCGAGTATAGCACGGTGAAAAACACCTACTGAAATAAGCTCTAGAGCAGGGATGGACAACCCCAATCCTCTGTGGTGTCACACTTTTACCCCATCCCTAGCAAAAACAACCAATTAAACTAATCGCATTCTAAACTGAAGATCATGATTAGTTGACTATTGGAGTCAGATGTGTTAGCTGTTAGTTGAAGTGTGTGATTTAAAGTGGGACTGCAGATAGAGAGGAGGGAAAGAGGAGGAAAGAAGGGGGAGAGAGGAGGAAAAGAAGAGGGAGAGGGAAAAGTATAGGAACAAGGTCTTCATTAAGGTACACTGTTGGGACTAGAGTTGATGAAGGAATCCCACAATACTTTTTCTCATGCTGCAAGAATGCATGTTTAGAGTGATGCTACTCAACAGAGCAACATTTGCAGTGTGAAACAGAGAGATGCTCAACCTCATAATCAAAGATCGTTCTCTGCATGTGAACTATTTTATTGTTGAGGTTCCAGGTTTTGATGGAGTATGTTTGTCATATTGCTGGTGTTCCATCCTGAGGTCCAAGCAGACACAGCATTGGGCAGGTGGGGATGTATTCATAAATAATAATTGAATCCCAGTAGTCTGAACATTTTACTCCCTAGAGAGCAGAGATCAGATCATACAGTGAAGTAAGAACACCTGTGGGCATCGATCAGCTGTCCTATACTTTTATTTTCTTTCTCTCTCTCTCTTAATTTAAGGGCTTTATTGGCTTGGGAAACATATGTTAACATTGTGAAGTAGATAATAATAATAATGCCCTTTTCTTGTGGCAACAGGTCAAAAATCTTGCTGCTGTGATGGCACACAAATTGGGTTTGTTTTCAAAGTCTTTGTGGGTCTGTCTAATCTGAGGGAAATATGTGTCTCTAATATGGTCATACATTTGTCAGGAGGTTAGGAAGTGCTGCTCAGTTTCCACCTCTCTCTCACTCGCTCTGATCATCAGGTATGTATATCAGATCACACCCTCAGAGGGAATGCTAGATCAGAATCCGCTAGATCAGAATCCCGGAGCAGGCTTACTTGGTTTGGGATTAGTGGTGTGTGAGGGATTTGAGGAGTCTGAGGGGTGCAGGTGACATAGCTGTTTTTGGCCTGGGCCAGGCAATGACCTCATGGCTGAGGAAGTGCTTATAGGGGCTGAGTGTGTGTGAGAGAGCCGGGGTGTGAGAGGGGCTGAAAGGGGGCGGTGGAGGCCTGGGAGAAACAGGTGCCGTGTCCTCCAGTGACACGCTATCTGGCCCACAGAAGAACTGTCATCGCTCTCATGTCACCAGAGGAGAACCCATCTGCTTCCCCTGACCCCACCCCCTCTCATTCTCACCCCTTCCCTCTTTCCTTCCCTCTCCCCTCTGCTCTCTCTTTCCCTCTCCTTCCCTCTCTCCTCCTTCCTCCTATATATCTAAAAAGCAGAGGGAGGAGGATGTGTGGGAGAAAGGGGGTGAATATGGAGAGAAGGGGTGAGAAAATGAACTGCAAAGGAACGGGTTGACTTTGTCTTTTAGCTAGGTCTTCTTCATGTTTAGATATTTGAACTAAGAATGGCATAATCAAGTTACTGTTGTAAAACAGTAGAGGGAGGGGCTGGGTTCTGCATATGCAACTGCCTTCACCTACTGATGAGTACCTGCACTGTCGTTTGTGTGTTGCGTGCACATGTGCATGTGTGTCATTTAATGTACTTTGTTAAAATGAGGTCTTCCTGTCCGATTCCTCGTTAAGATCTCAATAAGGTCTAAATTAGCCCACGCAATGAGAGCTGCTACTGCTACTGTCTCTGCTAGCCAGACGTGTTAAATATAGTAGACTCCAACACACACACACACTTTCACACTTTCACACTTTCACATTATTCACATACGCAGCTGCTACTCTGTTAATGATCTATCCTGATTGCCTAGTCACTTTTAGCCCTACCTACATGTACATGTTACCTCCATTTGTCTTACTTTTGAACTCTGCAGTGTTGGGAAAGGGCTCGTAAGCATTTTACGGTAAAGTCTACACCTGTTGTATTCGGCGCATGGGACAAATACAATTTCATTTGACACACACACACACACACACGCAAGCTGGATGGATGGTTAACATGTTCCTTGAGTGTAAAATGCATGTTGAACATGACCCTCTGACTTCCCTGTCAGACTCTGTAGACCACCACTATACCACCACTAGACCACCACTAGACCACCACTAGACCACCACTAGACCACCACTAGACCATCACTAGACCACCACTAGACCATCACTAGACCACCACTAGACCACCACTAGACCACCACTAGACCATCACTAGACCACCTCTAGACCACCACTAGACCACCACTAGACCACCACTATACCACCACTAGACCACCACTAGACCACCACTAGACCATCACTAGACCATCACTAGACCACCACTACACCACCACTACACCACCACTAGACCACCACTAGACCACCACTAGACCATCACTACACCACCACTAGACCACCACTAGACCACCACTAGACCATCACTAGACCACCACTAGACCACTACTATACCACCACTAGACCACCACTAGACCACCACTATACCATCACTAGACCATCACTAGACCACCACTACACCACCACTAGACCACCACTAGACCATCACTATACCACCACTAAACCACCACTAGACCATCACTAGACCACCACTACACCATCACTAAACCACCACTAGACCATCACTAGACCACCACTAGACCACCACTATACCACCACTAGACCACCACTAGACCACCACTAGACCATCACTAGACCACCACTAGACCATCACTAGACCACCACTACACCACCACTAGACCACCACTAGACCACCACTAGACCATCACTAGACCACCACTAGACCACCACTATACCATCACTAGACCACCACTAGACAAAATCAAATCAAATCAAATCAAATTTTATTTGTCACATACACATGGTTAGCAGATGTTAATGCGAGTGTAGCGAAATGCTTGTGCTTCTAGTTCCGACAATGCAGTAATAACAAGTAATCTAACTAACAATTCCAAAACTACTGTCTTGTACACAGTGTAAGGGGATAAAGAATATGTACATAAGGATATATGAATGAGTGATGGTACAGAGCAGCATAGGCAAGATACAGTAGATGGTATCGAGTACAGTATGTACAAATGAGATGAGTATGTAAACAAAGTGGCATAGTTTAAAGTGGCTAGTGATACATGTATTACATAAGGATGCAGTCGATGATATAGAGTACAGTATATACGTATGCATATGAGATGAATAATGTAGGGTAAGTAACATTATATAAGGTAGCATTGTTTAAAGTGCTAGTGATATATTTACATTTCCCATCAATTCCCATTATTAAAGTGGCTGGAGTTGTGTCAGTGTGTTGGCAGCAGCCACTCAGTGTTAGTGGTGGCTGTTTAACAGTCTGATGGCCTTGAGATAGAAGCTGTTTTTCAGTCTCTCGGTCCCAGCTTTGATGCACCTGTACTGACCTCGCCTTCTGGATGATAGCGGGGTGAACAGGCAGTGGCTCGGGTGGTTGATGTCCTTGATGATCTTTATGGCCTTCCTGTGACATCGGGTGGTGTAGGTGTCCTGGAGGGCAGGTAGTTTGCCCCCGGTGATGCGTTGTGCAGACCTCACTACCCTCTGGAGAGCCTTACGGTTGAGGGCGGTGCAGTTGCCATACCAGGCGGTGATACAGCCCGCCAGGATGCTCTCGATTGTGCATCTGTAGAAGTTTGTGAGTGCTTTTGGTGACAAGCCGAATTTCTTTAGCCTCCTGAGGTTGAAGAGGCGCTGCTGCGCCTTCTTCACGATGCTGTCTGTGTGAGTGGACCAATTCAGTTTGTCTGTGATGTGTATGCCGAGGAACTTAAAACTTGCTACCCTCTCCACTACTGTTCCATCGATGTGGATAGGGGGGTGTTCCCTCTGCTGTTTCCTGAAGTCCACAATCATCTCCTTAGTTTTGTTGACGTTGAGTGTGAGGTTATTTTCCTGACACCACACTCCGAGGGCCCTCACCTCCTCCCTGTAGGCCGTCTCGTCGTTGTTGGTAATCAAGCCTACCACTGTTGTGTCGTCCGCAAACTTGATGATTGAGTTGGAGGCGTGCGTGGCCACGCAGTCGTGGGTGAACAGGGAGTACAGGAGAGGGCTCAGAACGCACCCTTGTGGGGCCCCAGTGTTGAGGATCAGCGGGGAGGAGATGTTGTTGCCTACCCTCACCACCTGGGGGCGGCCCGTCAGGAAGTCCAGTACCCAGTTGCACAGGGCGGGGTCGAGACCCAGGGTCTCGAGCTTGATGACGAGCTTGGAGGGTACTATGGTGTTGAATGCCGAGCTGTAGTCGATGAACAGCATTCTCACATAGGTATTCCTCTTGTCCAGATGGGTTAGGGCAGTGTGCAGTGTGGTTGAGATTGCATCGTCTGTGGACCTATTTGGGCGGTAAGCAAATTGGAGTGGGTCTAGGGTGTCAGGTAGGGTGGAGGTGATATGGTCCTTGACTAGTCTCTCAAAGCACTTCATGATGACGGATGTGAGTGCTACGGGGCGGTAGTCGTTTAGCTCAGTTACCTTAGCTTTCTTGGGAACAGGAACAATGGTGGCCCTCTTGAAGCATGTGGGAACAGCAGACTGGTATAGGGATTGATTGAATATGTCCGTAAACACACCGGCCAGCTGGTCTGCGCATGCTCTGAGGGCGCGGCTGGGGATGCCGTCTGGGCCTGCAGCCTTGCGAGGGTTAACACGTTTAAATGTCTTACTCACCTCGGCTGCAGTGAAGGAGAGACCGCATGTTTTGGTTGCAGGCCGTGTCAGTGGCACTGTATTGTCCTCAAAGCGGGCAAAAAAGTTATTTAGTCTGCCTGGGAGCAAGACATCCTGGTCCGTGACTGGGCTGGATTTCTTCCTGTAGTCCGTGATTGACTGTAGACCCTGCCACATGCCTCTTGTGTCTGAGCCGTTGAATTGAGATTCTACTTTGTCTCTGTACTGGCGCTTAGCTTGTTTGATAGCCTTGCGGAGGGAATAGCTGCACTGTTTGTATTCGGTCATGTTACCAGACACCTTGCCCTGATTTAAAAGCAGTGGTTCGCGCTTTCAGTTTCACACGAATGCTGCCATCAATCCACGGTTTCTGGTTAGGGAATGTTTTAATCGTTGCTATGGGAACGACATCTTCAACGCACGTTCTAATGAACTCGCACACCGAATCAGCGTATTCGTCAATGTTGTTATCTGACGCAATACGAAACATCTCCCAGTCCACGTGATGGAAGCAGTCTTGGAGTGTGGAGTCAGCTTGGTCGGACCAGCGTTGGACAGACCTCAGCGTGGGAGCCTCTTGTTTTAGTTTCTGTCTGTAGGCAGGGATCAACAAAATGGAGTCGTGGTCAGCTTTTCCGAAAGGGGGGCGGGGCAGGGCCTTATATGCGTCGCGGAAGTTAGAGTAACAATGATCCAAGGTCTTTCCTCCCCTGGTTGCGCAATCAATATGCTGATAAAATTTGGGGAGTCTTGTTTTCAGATTAGCCTTGTTAAAATCCCCAGCTACAATGAATGCAGCCTCCGGATAAATCGTTTCCAGTTTGCAGAGAGTTAAATAAAGTTCGTTCAGAGCCATCGATGTGTCTGCTTGGGGGGGGATATATACGGCTGTGATTATAATCAAAGAGAATTCTCTTGGTAGATAATGCGGTCTACATTTGATTGTGAGGAATTCTAAATCAGGTGAACAGAAGGATTTGAGTTCCTGTATGTTTCTTTCATCACACCATGTCATGTTGGCCATGAGGCATACGCCCCCGCCCCTCTTCTTACCAGAAAGATGTTTGTTTCTGTCAGCGCGATGAATGGAGAAACCCGTTGGCTGCACCGCTTCGGATAGAGTCTCTCCAGTGAGCCATGTTTCAGTGAAGCAAAGGACGTTACAGTCTCTGATGTCCCTCTGGAATGCTACCCTTGCTCGGATTTCATCAACCTTGTTGTCAAGAGACTGGACATTGGCAAGAAGAATGCTAGGTAGTGGTGCGCGCTGTGTCCGTCTCCGGAGTCTGACCAGAAGACCGCCTCGTTTCCCTCTCTTTCGGAGTCGTTTTTTTGGGTCGCAGCATAGGATCCACTCCGTTTTCCTGTTTGTAAGGCAGAACACAGGGTCCGCGTCGCGAAAAACATATTCTTGGTCGTACTGATGGTGAGTTGACGCTGATCTTATATTCAGTAGTTCTTCTCGACTGTATGTAATGAAACCTAAGATGACCTGGGGTACTAATGTAAGAAATAACATCACTAGACCATCACTAGACCACCACTAGACCATCACTAGACCACCACTACACCATCACTAGACCACCACTAGACCACCACTAGACCATCACTAGACCACCACTAGACCACCACTAGACCACCACTAGACCACCACTAGACCATCACTAGACCATCACTAGACCACCACTACACCACCACTAGACCACCACTAGACCATCACTAGACCACCACTAGACCACCACTAGACCACCACTAGACCATCACTAGACCACCACTAGACCACCACTAGACCACCACTACACCATCACTAAACCACCACTAGACCATCACTAGACCACCACTAGACCACCACTAGACCACCACTAGACCACCACTAGACCACCACTAGACCATCACTAGACCACCACTACACCATCACTAGACCACCACTAGACCACCACTAGACCATCACTAGACCACCACTAGACCACCACTATACCATCACTAGACCACCACTAGACCATCACTAGACCATCACTAGACCACCACTAGACCACCACTAGACCATCACTAGACCACCACTAGACCACCACTAGACCATCACTAGACCACCATTAAACCACCACTAGACCACCACTAGACCACCACTAGACCATCACTAGACCATCACTAGACCACCACTACACCACCACTAAACCACCACTAGACCATCACTAGACCACCACTAGACCACCACTAGACCACCACTACACCACCACTAGACCACCACTAGACCATCACTATACCACCACTAGACCACCACTAGACCACCACTAGACCATCACTAGACCACCACTAGACCACCACTAGACCACCACTAAACCACCACTAGACCACCAATGGACCACCACTAGACCACCAGAATGTCTTAGTGGAGTCATACACATCCAACCAACCAGGCTTCAGGTCAAAGGCCCAATCCTATCCTAACTTCACACCATTTTGATGAACAAATTAAATTAAAATAGCTTATTTGTCTTGTGGGGATAAAATAATACTTTGTTAGTTAAAGTGTGATAGAGAGGACTAAGGAAACGAAAACACTCTCTCAGTATGTCACTGGTATGGTTGTGTTGTGTCTGCCTCTAAAGTCAAGGAGATGACACGATGATCAAAGTCCTACTACACTAAGTGGAGCCACGCTAGAGATGACATGGGATCCCCCACAGACGTGTGTGTGTGTGTGTGTGTGTGTGTGTGTGTGTGTGTGTGTGTGTGTGTGTGTGTGTGTGTGTGTGTGTGTGTGTGTGTGTGTGTGTGTGTGTGTGTGTGTGTGTGTCTGTGTATAGTGGTCTGCTGAGGCTCTGTTCTGGGTGGTTGATTATCGTTGACCCATAGGAAAAGTGGAGACAGGTTTCTGCGTCTGAGCTCAATCAGTGTGCCACTGTCTGTCTGTGTTTCTGTTCAGAAATGAATGTAGGGGTCAGTTATTATATGTGTGTAAATGTGGCCGTGATGTATACATTTGAATGTGTGTGTTCTGTGTGTATGTTTGAAAAGAGTATGTTCTCACTGCTTGGCCCTATATCCTGTGAAGGAGGTATTTGCTGTCACAGGAAAAACATTCTGGCATCGTGACACTGTCGCCTGCACAGATTTATTACTGAGAGGAGAGGAGGAGGGAGGGAGGGAGAGGGGGAGTCTGGGGTGGGGGAGATCACTGGAAGGTTTGTATGTGTGTGTGTGTGTGTGGGGGGGGGGGGGGGGTGTAATCAGAAATAGAAAGGTAGAGGTGGTACCCAGTCACAGTCTCATGTCAAAATTAGACGTTCGTCCATGTTTCTCAAACGTCACATTTTGAAGGTGTAAGAAACGTCAGTTTAGGAATTAACTCTGAATTTTTAAGGTTAGGGTTAAGTTTAGGCATTAACTCTGAATTTTTAAGGTTAGGGTTAAGTTTAGGCATTAACTCTGAATTTTTAAGGTTAGGGTTAAGTTTAGGCATTAACTCTGATGAGGTAAGTGTTAAGGTTTGGGATAATCCTAAAACAAAAATCCCAAAAACAACTTTTTATCACTGGATTCTGACATTCAACCTTTTGCACCAGAGGCAGATGTTTACCTACTTGAAGGTAACAGCGCTCACTGTTGCCCCTAATGGTCCATTTCCACGTCATCTCCTGACATCCTCAGACGTGGATGGATGTCTAGTATTGACTTATGATATCCGTACACTGTAAGAGTTTTGAAAGCAGTGGAGCAGAGAGGAAGGAGAAAGGAATGAATGGAAAATACTAGATAATAGGCAGTCAAAGACAAACAGCGAAGAGGAGCAGTGAGACAGGACTTTATGTCTCAGAGATGGGAGATGAGAGGAGGGGAGTTAGTGGGATCTGTAGTCCAGCCAAAGAGAACAGAGCAGAATGGAATCCCATTTCTCATTAATACATCATAAAGGGTCACTGCAGGAAATACTACATTATCCAGGGGGCCACAAGGGAGGTCTGTCTCTGTAGAGAGAATGGAACTCTAAGGTTATGTTTGTGTAAGGTTATGTTTGTGTCAGTGTGTTGGTATGTGTTTTGTGTGTACACATGTTTGTGAACCTGTGTGTGTTTGCCTGTGTGTGTGTGTGTGTGTGTGTGTGTGTGCCTGTGTTTAGCGCTTGCGGTTTGGTATTTTGATGTGGTTCCTACAGGGACAAACCCCCTGGGCTGTTTGACACATTGTCAGTCTGCTAGAGTCTGAACACACTGGTCCACTTAGCTGTGAAACCCTAGACCCCTATGATGGGTCCCCCAGAACTCAGTCCGGTTTTAAACTTACTCTTGAAAGTTGTAATAGTAGAATGCACAAGGTACAATTTCTAAATAGGGTAGTACATCATCAGTTCCTCTTATCATGTCAGTCATTGCATATCTTAGAGAGCTATTTCTAACTTGTCAGAAATGTTATTTAGGTTTTTTAGCCCATGGACATTGTTGTCATTTTTTAGTCACTCAAATATCACATGAATTGCAAGAAAATAACTTTAAACCTGCAACATTCTCACCACCAACAAGAGCGGTGTGAACAGTGTCTGTCATGAACAATTATGGTGCCTATAGAAATAGACGTGGTGTGTGAGCACAGGGGTGGGTGCGCGGGATGTTCCCCAATGCTAGAAGGGGTTCCCCAAGTGAAAAGGTTTGAACCCCTGTTCTAGAGCAGCTAACAAGACCCATGTCCCACTCACTGGACCAATGCATAGACAGAAGAACTTCCATAGTCACAAACAGCAGACTGGGTTGTGCTTTTGGCTCGACAGACACTTGGCTTGCTCCGCATATCGGAGCCAACATTGGCATTGATAAAGGAAATTACATTTCAGATAGATGACATTCAATTGAATGTTTTTTTTTTTATATAGTCAGAATCATCATAAGTGATGTTAGTTATGCATTTGGAGTAGTCTAGGGGTCCAAATCCTACCTTAAAATACACATGCATATCTTATTCATAAATCATATTGATGTCATTGACAACATTATAGTTCCATGTACATATCTTAAGTTAGGATTGAGCCAAGAGAGGCTGTATTCTCCAGTAGACAGCTGGCAGAGTCTGACGGACTGGTTGGCGTTTCAGATGGAATCCACAGCTATTTCTGGGGATTTATTTCACAGCTCCTGAAGCAGGATTTTCATTCTGCTCTCTGAGGCCGATATCTCTATGACATTACATCCAATGACCCAGATCCCAGCACTGATCCAACTAGAAACATCCAGATTTCAACAGCCATGTGAGGCCTTAGAACCGTCTCTCTCCGCCGCTGCTTGTGTCTTCACTGTCTTACTCCTCATCACTCAAGGAGGGTGTCTCATCCCCCCTGCCAAATAGAACACCCTTCAATCCCCCCACCCTCACTAACAGCTGCTCCTCTGTCCAGTACCCGTCCGCTGTTCCGCTGTTAGCTGGGCTAT
This sequence comes from Oncorhynchus clarkii lewisi, assembly GCF_045791955.1. NCBI lineage: Eukaryota > Metazoa > Chordata > Actinopteri > Salmoniformes > Salmonidae > Oncorhynchus > Oncorhynchus clarkii. The sequence continues at coordinate 20,810,963 of NC_092172.1, read as the reverse complement.
AGCTAGGCAGAGGCAGCCTGACACCATAGTGCGAGCCTCATACCTCACACCTCCCCCACCCTATGAAAGGGGGAGATAGTGCTGCCCACAGCCACCGTCATGGAAAAAACAAACCTTTGATCTACCGGGAATGACACTGTGTCATGAACGCTCACAAAACACACGTTATGCACGCATACACACATATACACACGCACATACACACACATGCACACGTTTGTTTTGCTATCCTTGTGCGAACCAAACAATTGATTCCTATTCAAAATCCTATTTTACTTAACCCTAACCCTTTACATAACCCTAACCCCTAACCTTAAACCTAACTCTAACTCATTAACCTAACCACTTACCCTAATTGTAACCCTAACCCTAACCCCTAACCTTAAACCTAACTCTAACTCATTAACCTAACCCCTAACCTTAAACCTAACTCTAACTCATTAACCTAACCCCTAACCTTAAACCTAACTCTAACTCATTAACCTAACCCCTAAACTTAAACTTAACTCTAACTCATTAACCTAACCCCTAACCTTAAACCTAACTCTAACTCATTAACCTAACCCCTAACCTTAAACCTAACTCTAACTCATTAACCTAACCCCTAACCTTAAACCTAACTCTAACTCATTAACCTAACCCCTTACCCTAGTTGTAACCCTAAACCTAAAGCCTAAAATGTACTTTTTTGGGTGTTGCGACTGATGTGTTAATGGTCTGTAGTTGAGGAGTTCACACGTAATCACCCCTGACCCCCTCCCTGGGGTCAGAGAGGAAGTGGACCTGGGCTCATTAGAGGTCAAAGGTCACACAGGTGGAAGTGGACATGGTTAGTGTATCGACACTACTAACTGTCTCAGGAATCAGCCAGTCAGAGATACAGTATAATACATGTTTATAATGTTGAGTTATTATTGAATGTTTTTCAGTGTTGAGTTATTTCTTACTTATAGTGAAGAACCGCAAGACACATATAAATGAATAAAAGTCAATGATCCTGAATTTGATCTTGACAGGACAATTTTGAATGCTGTACAGATTGTACAAATTGTACTCCATTGTGTTAACATACAAAATATGAGTGGTTTTGTCAAATGTTCTGGCCCCTACTCCACTATTCAGGTAGAAACCCAGTTGACTGCCCTGTCCAGAAAGAGAGAACAGAGATGGCAGTGTCTCCTTGGCCCACTGTTCCAGTCAATCCTGTTGGTTGGCACTGGGGTGTGTGTGTGTCCTGTTTTCAGCAGTGTGTGTGTGTGTGTGTGTGTGTGTGTGTGTGTGTGTGTGTGTGTGTGTGTGTGTGTGTGTGTGTGTGTGTGTGTGTGTGTGTGTGTGTGTGTGTGTGTGTGTGTGTGTGTGTGTGTGTCTTTAGTGTGCCAGGGTTGGAGTGTCTGAACTCAGTGTGATTGCTGAGACTCTAGGGTCCCATGTGAAAATAGCTCAGTGTGTGTAGCCTTGAGTGTGTACAGTGCATTCGGAAAGTATCCAGACCCCTTGACTTTTTCCACATTTTGTTACGTTACAGCCTTAAATTTATTAAATTACCCCCCCCCCCCCCCTGCAAAAACAGGTTTATAGAAATTTTAGCTAATTTATAGAAAATGTAAAACTTAAATATGACATTTACATAAATACATGACCCTTTACTCAGTACTTTGTTGAAGCACCTTTGGCAGCGATTACAGCCTCGGGTCTTCTTGGGTATGACGCTACAAGCTTGACACACCTGTATTTGAGGAGTTTCTTCCATTCTTCTCTGCAGATCCTCTCAAGCTCTGTCAGGTTAGATGGGGAACGTTGCTGCACAGCTATTTACCTGCTCGATCAGGTTCAAGTCCAGGCTCTGGCTGGGCAACTCAAGGTCGTTCAGAGACTTGTCCCGAAGCCACTCCAGCATTGTCTTGGCTGTGTGCTTAGGGTCGTTGTCCTGTTGGAAGGTGAAACTTCGCCCCAGTCTGAGGTCCTGAGCTCTCTGGAGCAGGTTTTCAAGGATCTCTCTGTACTTTGCTCCATTCGTCTTTCCCTCGATCCTGACTAGAGTTTGCAGTCCCTACTGCTGAAAAACATCCCCACAGCATGATGCTGCCACCACTATGCTTCACCGTAGGAATTGTGGCACGTTTCCTCCAGACGTGACGCTTGGCATTCAGGCCAAAGTGTTCAATCTTGGTTTCATCAGACCAGATAATCTTGTTTCTCATGGTCTGAGAGTCTTTAGGTGCCTTTTGGCAACCTCCAAGCATGTTCCTTTTTCTGAGGAGTGGTTTATGTCTGGTCACTCCACCTTAAAGGCCTGAAAAAAAAAATTATCCTTCTGGAAGGTTCTCCCAACTCCAAAGAGGAACTCTGGAGCTCTGTCAGAATGACCATTGGCTTCTTGGTCACCTTCCTGACCAAGGCCCTTCTCCCCCAATTGCTCAGTTTGGCTGGGCGGTCAGCTCTAGGACGAGTCTTCGTGGTCCAAACTTCTTCCATTTAAGAATGATGGAGGCCACTGTGTTCTTGGGGACCTTCAATGCTGCAGACATTTTTTGGTACCCTTCCCCAGATCTGTGCTTCAACACAATCCTGTCTTGGAGCTCTACGGACAATTGGTTCAACCTCATGGCTTGGTTTTTGCTCTGACATGCACTGTCAACTGTGGGACCTTATATAGACAGGTGTGTGCCTTTCCAAATCATGTCCAATCAATTGAATTTACCACAGGTGGACTCAAATCAAGTTAGAATCATCTCAAGGATGATCAATGGAAACAGGATGAATCTGAGTTCAATTTTGAGTCTCATAGCAAAGGGTCTGAATACTTATGTAAATAAGGTATTTCAGTTTTATATTTTTATTAAATGAGCAAAAATGTCTAAAACTCATTTTGCTTTGTCATTTTGGGGGTATTGTGTGTAGATTGCTGAGGGGAAATGTTGTAAAATTAATTTTAGAATAGTTTTGAAAAAGTCAAGTGGTCTGAATACTTTCCTGACGGTACTGTGTGTGAGCTGTATATACAGTATGTGTGTCTGTGTGTGTGTGTGTGTGTGAGCTGTATATACAGTGTGTGTGTGTGTGTGCGAGATCTACCTTGAACACCTTTTATTTGAATCACTCTTATCTGTGAGTGTCTGTCTGCATATTGTATATGTACACTGTACACTCTTAAAAAAAAAAGGTGATATCTAGAACCTAAAATCCCCATAGGATAATGCTTTTTTGGTTCCAGGTTTTTTGGTTCCAGGTTTTGCATTCCATGAAGAAACCTTTCCACAGAGGGTTCTACATGGAACCCAAAATGGTTCTACCTGAATCCAAAACAGGTTCTCCTATGGGGGAGAGATGGAGGGCCTGGTTAGGCTTTCAAGTTCTGTGTGTGTCCAGTCCTCTAATAATTGTCCCCTGTGCTTGGGATAGTGGGATCTTTTCAGGACATGGCACCACTCATGGCATTTGGACCTGGGCCATGCCTCCCCTCATATCCTCCCGTCTCTCCCTCCTGCCCCCTTTTCATTGTTTTGGGAGTGCAGTGTTGACTCAGGAAAGGGACAGCAAGAATGGCCTCTCCCCTCTCCCTGCTCTCATCCCCTGTTCTCCCCTCTCTCCCCCTCCTTTCCATTCCCCCATTCTCCCCCATTGTGGTCTGTTCAGTGTTGCTTGAGGGCAGTACAGTCAGGGCCTGGCTGAATGGCTTGGTGAGAATAGCTGCTGTGCTGTGTGAATGAGGTCTGTCTGTATTGTGTGGAGGCCAGCTCACTGGCTGGGTCTCCCCATGCTAGGCCTGGATCTGCTTGAGTCTGGGTCTGTACAGGCCAGGGGATCTGGGCCAGGCCAGGGGATCTGGGCCAGGACAGAGAGGGAGGACAGGCCACTGTGTTCTCCTCTGTCATAGAAAACAACAACTATATCACAACATGACCTCCATTCATTTGTGCTCTATTCATTCATTCATTCATTCATTCATTCAGTAAACCTGTTCTGTTATACAAAAGACCACAACGAGACCACATGTTGGTTAGTCACTTACTTCTTAGCTGGCCTGTAGCTGACGTGGTCTGAAGACCATAGATTACAACCACATTGTGCCCTAGACCTAGACACCTGACATGTGCCAGCCATTAGAGATCAGGAGGCTAGCATCTGTCTCAGTGCCTGGCATAGAGTGGCATGGGCAGGGGTAGAGGAGCAGGCTGGACGCTGGAGAAGTTCCCCAGTGCCCCCCTCTTTTCCCATGGCCCTGGTTTTACTAGGGTTTTATACCAAAGTAATTACAGAGTAGAGACAGTACTGTAACGATGTAACTACAGCCCAGCTCTTTCTCTCTCTCAAACACTCCCTCACTCCCAAACTCTGCAAATTTACTTCACCCCACCAGCCAGAGGAAACAAACCTCACATACTGTGTGTGTGTGTGTGTGTGTGTGTGTGTGTGTGTGTGTGTGTGTGTGTGTGTGTGTGTGTGTGTGTGTGTGTGTGTGTGTGTCTGCCAGGTGGTTGGGAGCAGTAGCAGGTGTTTGCTCTCCGAAAACATGCAGGCAAAGCAGCTGGACTGTGCCACAGCTGTGTGTGTGTAGCACCTGGACACAGCTGGACTGTATGGCAGGCAGTAGCTAATAGAGGAACTGTGTTTCTAGCCAGACGTGAGCTCCTACACTCAGCCTGTTCAACACGTTATAGTATTAATTTCACTAGCTCTCCCTCTCTCCCACACACACACAGTTCCATTGCCAAAGTGCTTTATTTTTATTCTCTTTACCCCTTGTTCTTTCAGGACTGCTTGTAGTTCTGAATGTGTCATTTCAGAGTCATTTGAAGGGGTGAGGTATGGTGTTTTGGTGATGTGTCATTTCAGAGTCATTTGAAGGGGTGAGGTATGGTGTTTTGATGATGTGTCATTTCAGAGTCATTTGAAGGGGTGAGGTATGGTGTTTTGGTGATGTGTCATTTGAAGGGGTGAGGTATGGTGTTTTGATGATGTGTCATTTCAGAGTCATTTGAAGGGGTGAGGTATGGTGTTTTGGTGATGTGTCATTTCAGAGTCATTTGAAGGGGTGAGGTATGGTGTTTTTGTGATGTCATTTGAAGGGGTGAGGTATGGTGTTTTGGTGATGTGTCATTTGAAGGGGTGAGGTATGGTGTTTTGGTGATGAGTCATTTCAGAGTCATTTGAAGGGGTGAGGTATGGTGTTTTGGTGATGTGTCATTTCAGAGTCATTTGAAGGGGTGAGGTATGGTGTTTTTGTGATGTCATTTGAAGGGGTGAGGTATGGTGTTTTGGTGATGTGTCATTTGAAGGGGTGAGGTATTGTGTTTTGGTGATGAGTCATTTCAGAGTCATTTGAAGGGGTGAGGTATGGTGTTTTGGTGATGTGTCATTTGAAGGGGTGAGGTATGGTGTTTTGGTGATGTGTCATTTGAAGGGGTGAGGTATGGTGTTTTGGTGATGAGTCATTTCAGAGTCATTTGAAGGGGTGAGGTATGGTGTTTTGGTGATGTGTCATTTCAGAGTCATTTGAAGGGGTGAGGTATGGTGTTTTTGTGATGTCATTTGAAGGGGTGAGGTATGGTGTTTTGGTGATGTGTCATTTGAAGGGGTGAGGTATTGTGTTTTGGTGATGAGTCATTTCAGAGTCATTTGAAGGGGTGAGGTATGGTGTTTTGGTGATGTGTCATTTCAGAGTCATTTGAAGGGGTGAGGTATGGTGTTTTTGTGATGTCATTTGAAGGGGTGAGGTATGGTGTTTTGGTGATGTGTCATTTCAGAGTCATTTGAAGGGGTGAGGTATGGTGTTTTTGTGATGTGTCATTTCAGAGTCATTTGAAGGGGTGAGGTATGGTGTTTTTGTGATGTCATTTGAAGGGGTGAGGTATGGTGTTTTGGTGATGTGTCATTTGAAGGGGTGAGGTATTGTGTTTGGTGATGAGTCATTTCAGAGTCATTTGAAGGGGTGAGGTATGGTGTTTTGGTGATGTGTCATTTCAGAGTCATTTGAATGGGTGAGGAATCGTGTTTTGGTGATGTGTCATTTGAAGGGGTGAGGTATGGTGTTTTGGTGATGTGTCATTTCAGAGTCATTTGAAGGGGTGAGGTATGGTGTTTTGGTGATGTGTCATTTCAGAGTCATTTGAAGGGGTGAGGTATGGTGTTTTGGTGATGTGTCATTTCAGAGTCATTTGAAGGGGTGAGGTATGGTGTTTTGGTGATGTGTCATTTCAGAGTCATTTGAAGGGGTGAGGTATGGTGTTTTGGTGATGTGTCATTTCAGAGTCATTTGAAGGGGTGAGGTATGGTGTTTTGGTGATGTGTCATTTCAGAGTCATTTGAAGGGGTGAGGTATGGTGTTTTTGTGATGTCATTTGAAGGGGTGAGGTATGGTGTTTTGGTGATGTGTCATTTGAAGGGGTGAGGTATGGTGTTTTGGTGATGTGTCATTTCAGAGTCATTTGAAGGGGTGAGGTATGGTGTTTTGGTGATGTGTCATTTCAGAGTCATTTGAAGGGGTGAGGTATGGTGTTTTGGTGATGTGTCATTTCAGAGTCATTTGAAGGGGTGAGGTATGGTGTTGTGGTGTATGGCAATTACAGTAGCAATGTGTCTGCTTGTGAAAGGGGTCTGCTCTGCTTTGCTCTAGTCATGCTTTCCTCCCCACCTTTCCCTCTCTCCTCCATTCCCTTTCTCACCCCTCTCCCCCCATTCTGCTGATAGCCCTAATGAGGTGAGGAGAGCAGGGTTCTGTAGCACCTCTCAGTTTAGAATGCCATACCAGGACAACTGGTCATACCAGCAGCAAGGGGGAGAGCTCAGCCAAAATAGACACCCACACCTGGCAATATACAGTATAACCTATACACAGCCAACCAATCAGGGACTAGGTTACTGTCCACCTCACCCCTCTGACTCTCTGTCCCCCTCACCCTGTCTAAGCCTCTCTGTCCCCCTCACCCCCCCCTCAGCCTCTCTGTCCCCCTCACCCTCTCTCAGCCTCTCTGTCCCCCTCACCCCCTCTCAGCCTCTCTTCCCCCCTCACCCCTCTCAGCCTCTCGTCCCCCTCACCCCCTCTCAGCCTCTCTGTCCTCCTCACCCCCTCTCAGCCTCTCTGTCCTCCTCACCCCATCTAAGCCTCTCTGTCCCCCTCACCCCCTATCAGCCTCTCTGTCCCCCTCACCCCCTCTCAGCCTCTCTTCCCCCCTCACCCCCTCTCTGTCCCCCTCACCCCCTCTCAGCCTCTCTGTCCCCATCACCCCCTATCAGCCTCTCTTCCCCCCTCACCCCCTCTCTGTCCTCCTCACCCCATCTCAGCCTCTCTGTCCCCCTCACCCCCTCTCAGCCTCTCTGTCCCCCTCACCCCCTCTCAGCCTCTCTGTCCCCCTCACCCCCCCCTCAGCCTCTCTGTCCCCCTCACCCTCTCTCAGCCTCTCTGCCCCCCTCACCCCCTCTCAGCCTCTCTTCCCCCCTCACCCCCTCTCAGCCTCTCTGTCCTCCTCACCCCTACTCCTCACTTCCTACTGCAACCCCACTGTCTCACATACTCCTTCACCGAACCCCAACTGAACCTCTGACTCAATCCCACCCCCTCTGCTCCCTCCTTCCCTCCTCAATCTGACCACCCCACCCCCTCAACTCCTCACCCCCAACTCACTGTCCCTCTCCCCTGGAACCACCTGGTCTCTCACATGACCTGCCAGGACCAGGGCAGCTGGGGGGCTGTAAGGGTGTGGTGTAGGGGGGCTGTACAGTGGTTCCTCCTTTAAAAGTTGCAGCGTACTGCGGCACAACTTGCATGTTGCCTCAGAATTCTATGGCACGTTATTTAAGTGTGAACCACTGGTATCATCAAATCAAATGTATTTATATAGCCCTTCGTACATCAGCTGATATCTCAAGGTGCTGTACAGAAACCCAGCCTAAAACCCCAAACAGCAAGCAATGCAGGTGTTGAAGCATGTTGGCTAGGAAAAACTCCCGAGAAAGGCCAAAACCTAGGAAGAAACCTAGAGCGGAACCAGGCTATGAGGGGTGGCCAGTCCTCTTCTGGCTGTGCCGGGTGGAGATTATAACAGAACATGGACAAGATGTTCAAATGTTCATAAATGACCAGCATGGTCAAATAATAGGTCTGGGACAGGTAGCACGTCCGGTGAACAGGTCAGGATTCCATAGCCGCAGGCAGAACAGTTGAAACTGGAGCAGCAGCACGGCCAGGTGGACTGGGGACAGCAAGGAGTCATCATGCCAGGTAGTCCTGAGGCATGGTCCTAGGGCTCAGGTCCTCCTCCTCCGAGAGAGAGAATTCGAGAGAGCATACTTAAATTCACACAGGAAACCGGATAAGACAGGAGAAGTACTCCAGATATAACAAACTGACCCTAGCCCCCCGACACATAAACTACTGCAGCATAAATACTGGAGGCTGAGACGGGAGGGGTCAGGAGACACTGTGGCCCCATCCGATGTTACCCCCGGACAGGGCCAAACAGGAAGGATATAACCCCATCCACTTTGCCAAAGCACAGCCGCCACACCACTAGAGGGATATCTTCAACCCCCAACTTACCATCCTGAGACAAGGCCGAGTATAGGCCACAAAGATCTCTGCCACCGCACAACCCAAGGGGTACCATTAATGCTGGTTAGTGCTAGTTTGATCACCAGAGGGCATCTTTGAGAAACTTTTGATAGCCTTCAATAATGGCTGTACTAGAGAATGCGGGCACGCGGTAGACTGGGGTTCAATTCCCCGAGGGGGAGGAAGGAGTAGGCTGTCCTTGTAAATAAGAATTTGTTCTTAACTGATTCCATATGTGTTATTCCATAGTTGTGATTTCTTCACTATTATTCTACAATGTAGAAAATAGTAAAAATAAAGAAAAACCCTTGAATGAGTAGGTGTGTCCAAACATTTGACTGGTACTTAATTCATTAATTTGATTAATATTTTGCTGTTTCTATTCCAAGAAAAATGAAAAACCCTCTGGGTTTCCGTTAAGATGGAACGGAAAATATGGTGCTGTACAAAGTGACGGTTGTGAGTAAAGTAGTGGGCTATTTAGCTAAAGAATACTGTGTCATGTGGGCAGGGCACGCAGGAGACCTGGGTTCAAATTCCCGACAGGGAGGAAGGAGTAGGCGGTCCTTGTAAATAAGAATTTGTTCTTAACTGACTTTCCTAGTTAAATAAAGGTTACACTAAGAGCATAACATTTCTACACCCTAATTTTATCTAACCAATACCCAAACGGAGATTCAGTGAAAATAAAAATCTCATTTATTTTTCAAGACCAGTCCCCATGCTTGTCTCAGAGCAGCGCAAAACAGTGCTAAAGTAGTTGTAGGCTTTTGCTTCTAACTTCAAAATACTCTTTAACTTCTTGACGCACCCATCCCTTTAGCGGGATCCTTTTCATCAACACCCGCTGAATTGCAGTGCGCCAAATTCAAATTAAATTACTACAAATATTAAATTTTCATGAAATCACAAGTGCAATATAGCAAAACACAGCTTAGCTTGTTGTTAATCCACCTGTTATGTCAGATTTCAATACAGCTTTTCGGCGAAAGCACAACAAGCGTTTATGTAAGAACATCTCTCTCAGTAGACAAAATATGACAAATACTAGCAGATTGGTCACGAAAGTCAGAAAAGCAATAGATTAAATCGCTTACCTTTGATGATCTTCGGATGTTTGCAATCACGAGACTCCCAGTTACACAATAAATGTTCCTTTTGTTCCATAAAGATGATTTTTATATTCAAAATTCTAAATAGTATCCATAATGTCCACAGAAACATGTCATACATTTTTTATAATCAATCCTCAGGTTGTTTTAAAAATATATAATCGATAATATATCAAACGGGACTGTGGCTTTTTCAATAGGAGAGGGAGATACAATGGCTGCCCCACTCTGTTGCACAAGCAAAACTCCGCGGGCACCCAGCTATCCACTGACGCAATGTTATATTTCTCGCTCATTTTTCAAAATAAAAGCCTGAAACTATGTTTAAAGACTGTTGACACCTTGAGGAAGCCATAGAAAAAGGAACATGGTTGGTATCCCTTTAAATGGAGGCAAGGCATCCAATGGAACAGAGAGCTTTCAGGAAAAACAGCACTTCCTGGTTTGATTTTCCTCAGGTTTTCTCCTGCAATATCAGTTCTGTTATACTCACAGACAATATTTTGTGTGTTCTATCCTAATCTGACAATTAATGCATATTCTAGTTTCTGGGCCTGAGAAATAGGCCGTTTGAAATGGGTACGTTTTTTTAGCCAAAAACTAAAATCCTACATTCAAGAAGTTAAATAAATAAGACCTACACCACTTTTAACAGCACATTACTCAACACTAGTGAGAGTCATGTCGCCTACGGTAGACCTACAGTATATCGAAAAATATGACTCTCTGCCAATAATTACATTTGGAGGATTGGAGGATATTTCTGTAATTCAGTGATATTTATTCCCATAGTAATTCGTTATGGATCTATAACTAAATAAACATCTGCATTTTGAAAGAGTATTTATCATTATTTTATGAATGAATGTATAAAGATGCCTTTATTAGTTACATTGTTTTAGTTTGAATGTGCAGACTGGCATTAAGAACAGAACAACGGGAACGCTTCCCTAGTCAGCTCCATTATTAGTTACATTGTTTTAGTTTGAATGTGCAGACTGGCATTAAGAACAGAACAACGGGAACGCTTCCCTGGTCAGCTCCATTATTAGTTACATTGTTTTAGTTTGAATGTGCAGACTGGCATTAAGAACAGAACAACGGGAAAGTTTCCCTGGTCAGCGCCATTATTAGTGCAATGCCTCTTAAATATTTTGGAGATTATTTTGTTTTCAAATAACTTAAAATGAGCGAGGAAAAGGCCATTCTTGAACATGGGGTGAGACATTGTTACTAATTTGTAAATAAAGCCAGTTTGTTATTTAGAATTATTCATTTATGTTTTTAGAGGAAGAAAAACCAAAAACCTACAGTCATCTCATGGGTCTCCCAGTCAAGGCCGGCACGGGTATTGAACCAGCATCTGTAGCAACACAGCTTAGACCATAGCGCCACTCAGGCGCTGTACAACGTGACCGGTCGGGAGTGGGCTACACTACTACAGTAAAAGCAAAAAATCCTAACAAAATAAAATACTAAAAACATTAGTGTAACAATAGTTTTAGTAAGTAATACTGAAGTCGTACACAATTATCCGTTTCTATTTAGGTTTATGTCGCCCAGTCATTGTCAGATAGACACAGTAGGACGCAAAAGCACAATCAGTGCTCTAACTCCTCCTTGGTCTGGTCTGGAGCAATGAAGTGGTGACGCAGGGTACCCTACTAAACCACAAATTACCTCTAAGTCCCGTGGCGTAAGCTCACAACTTTTAAAGGAGGAACCACTGTTAGGGTGTAGGGGCGCTATAAGGGTGGGTGCTGGGGATGTTGGCTCCAACAGGGGTCTCAAATGGCTTTAGATACTCTGTCCACTCTGAAGGGGAGGAGAAACACTAATTGGTTTGTTTGTTGTCTTTCCAAATTGGCACACTATGTTTGGAAAACACACACACGCACACTTGTGCACACACACACACTCCAACCAGGGTGTCCACCCATTCTGCACAGAGTGGATGAAAACGCACATTTCGCTTCCTTATGTTATAATAATATTTAATACGTGTTGTGTACCTCGTTCTGAATCGTTCCCTGGGATCTCTCTCTAACATACTGTATCATTAGCATTATATAAAAAAGATTGGATTTCGTAACCTAATACATCCGATAATAAGCACAGAGCTCGGTTGACATAGCGGTGCTGGTTTCTCGTAACAACTTTTGAAGACTTTACATTTTGTGGTCATTGTCTTCAGTCCCAAAAAGCTACATTTGTATGACACGAGTTAAATTAAATGTAAAAAGCTTTGAAAATAAAAAGCTTGGCATACACTCAGTGCTCCTTTGACTTTTCACAGAGAGACACTTGTTTTTGTGAGAAATCTTAGAAAAAGAAGAGGAATTTCAAATGAATATTAAAAGGGTATACTAAAATATGAAAATACTACATGTTATGTCTCAAGTCGATATATCCATCTTACCTCTATATTGTTTTATGTTCTGTGGACTTGAGAAGAAAGATGACGAGTTCAACGGGAAAGAGAACCTGTCAAGTTGCCAGTAGCCTTAAATCTAGCCTAGCTGACATGATGCAATCTTCCAGATTTTTGACCACTTGCTTTCTCAGGCCTCCATTGATTTTGTCACCCTAGTTATGGCCATCCTGCAAGGGTAAAACCTCCAATAACGTTAATAAAGTAACGATTATGATAGAGAGAAGGTTTACACCATTAGATTTAAAAAAACAACAACATTTTTACCCCGTTTTCTCACCAATTCCGTGGTATCCAATTGTTAGTAGCTACTATCTTGTCTCATCGCTACAACTCCCTCACGATCTCGGGAGAGACGAAGGTTGAAAGTCATGCATCCTCCGATACACAACCCAACCAAGCCGCACTGCTTCTTAACACAGCGTGCATCCAACCCGGAAGCCAGCCGCACCAATGTGTCGGAGGAAACACCTGGCAACCTTGGTTAGCGCGCACTGCGAGGATATCCCTACCGGCCAACCCCTCCCTAACCCGGACGATGCTAGGCCAATTGTGCGTCGCCCCACGGACCTCCCGGTCGCGGCCGGTTATGACAGAGCCTGGGCGCGAACCAAGAGTCTCTGGTGGCACAGCTGGCGCTGCAGTACCAGCTGTGCCATTCGTTTTCTTGAAGGATTATCTACACAATTAACATATTATTTTACCCATTGGTCAAAGTATATGTTTTTGATTGGACCCTACTCCAACACATGTGCATGTGTAGGTGCACCTGTAGGTTAAGTCCCAGTGTGATGGCTCTGTGAGTCTGATGTTATGAGCTAGCATTTAGAATCCTGCCACAGTGCTGGGTCTGTTTTTCTGGCTGTAGCTCCTGAAGTGAATGAAGGTAAACAGCATGTGTTACTATTTGTCCTGACCTTTGACCGATACCGGGTTCCCAATAAAATGGCGCCGGAGCAGAAGGCAGACGTTTTACGTGCCCCCAACCGATTGTGTTTTTTTGTTTGTTTATCTGCGTTGTTTGTAACTTATTTTTGTTACATTTGTATATATAATGTTGCCGTTACCGTCTCTTTTGACCGAAAATAACTTCTAGACTTCAGGACTGCGATTACTCACCAAGGACGAGCAGAATCCTTTTTCTTCTTTCATGACTCTGACGAGCCCGAGGTGGAGGATATACGGCTCCCTCGGGAACAGGCCCTGACCCCAGTGATCTGCGTGAAGAGGAGGCAGAGAAAGAGAGGCCGGAGGGCGGGCTGCCTTCTGAGGAGTCGGAGGCGATCGAATAAACCCCCACTCCCCTCAATTCTGCTAGCAAACATGCAATATTTGGACAATAAAATGGACAAGTTATTGGGAAGATTAAACTACCAATGGGACATTAAAAACTTACATCTTATGCTTCACAGAGTCGTGGCTGTACGACGACAATATCAACAATTGGTATATCAACAATATCAACAGTTAACCAGTTGGCTGGTTATACAATGTGCCGACAGGATAGAACAGCGGTGTCTGGTAAGACGAGGGGCAGCAGACTATGTATTTTTGTAAACAACAGCTGGTGCACGATATCTAAGGAAGTCTCAAGCTATTGCTTGCCTGAGGCAGAGTTTCTCATGATAAGCTGCAGACCACATTACCTACTGAGAGAGTTTATCTATATTCTTTGTAGCTGTTTACATACCACCACAGTCAGAGGCTGGCACTAAGACAGCGTTGAATTAGCTGTATTCCGCCATAAGCAAGCAAGAAAATGCTCAACCAGAGGCGGCACTCCTAGTAGCCTGGGACTTTAATGCAAGGAAACTTAAATCTCCTATACTCCACACACAGAGATGCATACAAAGCTCTGCCTCGCCAGTGACTAGATCAATAAAAAAAGTGGTCAGATGAAGCAGATGCTAAACTACAGGACTGTTTTGCTATCACAGACTGGAATATGTTCCGGGATTCCTCCAATGGCATTGAGGAGTACACCACATCTGTCATTGGCTTTATCAATAAGTGCTTCGATGACGTTGTCCCCACAGTGACCGTACGTACATACCCCAACCAGAAGCCTAGGATTACAGGCAGCATCCACACTGAGCTACAGGCTAGAGCTGCCGCTTTCATGTGTGGGACTCTAACCCGGAAGCTTATAAGATATCCTGCTATGCCCTCCGATGAACCATCAAACAGGCAAAGCATCAATAGAGAACTAAGATTGAATCGTACTACACCGGCTTTGACGCTTGTCGGATGTGGCAGGGCCTGCAAACCATTACAGACTACAAAGGGAAGCACAGCGGAGAGCTGCCCAGTGACACGAGCTTACGGGATAAGCTAAACTACATCTATGCTCGCTTCAAGGCAAATAACACTGAAACAGGCATGAGAGCACCAGCTGTACCGGACTACAGTGTGATCACGTTCTCGGGAGCCGATGTGAGTAAGACCGTTAGACAGGTCAACATTCATAAGGCCGCAGGGCCAGACGGATTACTAGGACGTGTACTGCGAGCATGCGCTGTCTGTAGCCATGAAGTGCTTTGAACGGCTGGTCATGGCTCACATCAACACCATCATCACAGAAACCCTAGACCCACTCCAATTTTCATACCACCCCAACAGATCCATGATGCAGTCTCTATTGTACTCCACACTGCCCTTTCCCACCTGGACAAATGGAACACCTATGTGAGAATGCTATTCATTGACGACAGCTAAGCATTTAATAACATAGTGCCCTCAAAGCTCATCAATAAGCTAAGGACCCTGGGACTAAACACCTCCCTCTGCAACTGGATCCTGGACTACCTGATGGGCTGCACCCAGGTGGTAAGGGTAGGTAACAACATATCTGCCACGTTGATCCCCAACACAGGGGCCCCTCAGCGGAGCATGCTCAGCCCCCTCCTGTACTCCCTGTTCACTCATGACTGCACGGCCAGGCACGACTCCAACACCATCATTACATTTTCAGATGACACAACAGTGGTAGGCTTGATCACCGACAACGACAAGACAGGCTATAGGGAGAAGGTCAGAGATCTGGCCGTGTGGTGCCAGGACAACAACCTCTCCCTCAACGTGATCAAGACAAAGGAGATGATTGTGGACTACAGGAAAAAGAGGACTGAGCACTCCCCCATTCTTATCGACCGGGCTGCAGTGGAGCAGGTCGAGAGCTTCAAGTTCCTTGCGGTCCACATCACCAACAAACTAACATGGTCCAAGCCCACCATGACAGTAATGAAGCAGGCACGACAAAACCTATTCCCCCTTAGGAGACTGAAAAGAATTGGCATGGGTCCTCAGATCCTCAAAATGTTCTACAGCTGCACCATCGAGTGCATCCTGACTGGTTGCATCACTGCCTGGTATGGCAACTGCTCGGCCTCCGACCCCAAGGCACTACAGAGGGTTGTGCGAACGGCCCAGTACATCACTGGGGCCAAGCTTCCTACCATCCAGGACCTCTATATCAGGTGGTGTCAGAGGAAGGCCCTAAAAATTGTCAAAGACTCCAGCCACCCTAGTCATAGACTGCACGGCAAGCGGTACCGGAGAGCCAAGTCTAGGTCCAAGAGGCTTCTAAACAGCTTCTACCCCCGAGCCATAATACTCCTGAACATCTAGCCAAATGGCTACCCAGACTATTCCCACTGCCACTCTCTGTTGTCATCTATGTATAGTCACTTTAACTCTACTTACATGTATATACTACCTCAACTAACCGGTGCCCCCTCACATTGACTCTGTACCGGCATCCCCCTGTATATATAGTTATTTTACTGCTGTTCTTTAACTACTTGGTACTTTTATCTCTTATTCTTATCCATATTTTTTTAAACTGCATTGTTGTTTAGGGGCTCATAAGTAAGCGTTTCACTGTAACCTGTTGTTTTCGGCGCATGTGACTAATAAAATTTGATTTATAGACCGACTGGTGTAAGCCAGGGGAGCAGTCAGAACAAAGACAGGCAGTAAACCGCTTTCACCAGGTGGGCTCTAGCCCCGCGCTAACCTACTGTGCATGAAGACAACTGGCTGAGGGACATCACATTAGTGCCATGGGCATGGTTGGACACAGACAGACAGACAGACAGACAGACAGACAGACAGACAGACAGAGTGAGTTTCCCCTAGGGAAAGAGTTTGGCACGCTGACAGGGCTGTGTCCCTCTGAGAGAGACACACATACCAGACAGACAGAGAGAGATAGAGATGGCATGAACATGGCACAGAGCTACTGATCCCACATCAGTCAGTTGACAAAAGCCAGGGTAGCTCAACAAGCACCCTGGGTAATTTGTGTCAGCATGTCTATTCTCGCTCACTCTCTCTTTCACACACCTAAACAAATTCACACATTTTGACAACTGTTGTTGTTCTGTTGTTGTTATTAGTGAAGGGGGGGAAATCCAAACAGTTACATACTGGGATATTTTTTTCTGACAGTATATCGTATCGTTTTGAAAATATCGCAATATTATTTTTGCTCTAGTTGGCTGTACTTGCACCAAACTCGTGAGCCAATTTGTTTTCAGCACTTTTATTTCCATGACTGATAAACTCATTTTCTCATGGCTCTCGCTTGTCCCTCTGCAGCAGACATGGTGAGAAATATGTTTGGAACATCGAATCGCAACAACATCACAGTATCGGCAGTTAAGTATGGTGATCATATCGTATTGTGAGGTCCCTGGCAATTACCAGCCCTACTGGTCATAGCCAGAAATGTAGTGCTTATTTGTGTCCAGTAGAACATAAGCCTACACCACAGATGGGCAACTTTGATGGGGGTGGGGGCCACCATGTTTCTTGCAATTCTACTCATTTTTCAATGGGGCGGAGAGAAGTGTTTGCAGTTAATATGATATCTGAGTGAAGCTGACTAACAAAATCAATGGGGGCCTCCCGGACAGTAATTCAACAATTATAACAAGTTTAGATTAGAGGTCAACCGATTAATCGGCATGGGCGATTAATTAGGGCCGATTTCAAGTTTTCATAACAATTGGTAATCGGCATTTTTGGACACCGATTGTGGCCGATTACATTGCACTCCACGAGGAGACTGTGTGGCAGGCTGACCACCTGTTACGCGAGTGCAGCAAGGAGCCAAGGTTAGTTTCTAGCTAGCATTAAACTTATCTTATATAAAACAATCAATCGTAACATAATCTCTAGTTAACTACACATGGTTGATGATATTACTAGGTTAACTAGCTTGTCCTGCGTTGCATATAATCAATGCAGTGCCTGTTAATTCATCATCGAATCACAGCCTACTTCGCCAAACGGGTGATGATTTAACAAAGGCACATTTGCGAAAAAAGCACAATCATTGCACGAATGTACCTAACCCTAAACATCAATGCCTTTCTTTAAATCAAAACACAGAAGTATGTTTTTTTTAAACCTGCATGTTTAGTTGAAAGAAATTAATGTTAGCAGGCAATATTAACTAGGGAAATTGTATCACTTCTCTTGTGTTCATTGCACACAGAGTCAGGGTATATGCAACAGTTTGGGCCGCCTAGCTTGTTGCGAACTAATTTGTCCGAATTTTACATAATTATGACATAACATTGAAGTTTGTGCAATGTAACAGCAATATTTAGATTTATGGTGCCACTCGTTCGATAAAATACGGAATGGTCCGTATTTCACTGAAAGAATAAACGTTTTGTTTTCAAAATGATAGTTTCCAGGTTTGACCATGTTAATGACAAATGCTCGTATTTCTGTGTTTATTACATTATACTTAAGTTTACGATTTTATATTTGATAGAGCAGTCTGACTGAGCGGTGGTAGGCAGCAGCAGGCTCGTAAGCATTCATTTAAACTTTACTGCGTTTGCCAGCAGCTCTTATCAATGCTTGAAGCACAGCGCTGTTTATGACTTCAAGCCTATCAACTCCTGAGATTAGTCTGGCAATGCTAAAGTGCCTATTAGAACATCCAATAGTCAAAGGGGCGGCAGGGTAGCCTAGTGGTTGGGCTGGTAACCGGAAGGTTGCAAGTTCAAATCCCCGAGCTGACAAGGTACAAATCTGTCGTTCTGCCCCTGAACAGGCAGTTAACCCACTGTTCCTAGGCTGTCATTGAAAATAAGAATTTGTTCTTAAATGACTTGCCTGGTTAAATAAAGGTAAAATAAAAAATAAATAAAAAAGGTATATGAAATAGAAATGAAATAGTCAACGGGTCATAATTCCTATAATAACTGCAACCTAATATTTATTTCCTGGGAATATTGAAGAACTGGGAATATTGAACCACCAGCTTTCATATGCAAGGAACTTAAACGTTAGCTTTTTTACATGTCACATATTGCACTTTTACTTTCTGCTCCAACACTGTGTTTTTGCAATATTTAAACCAAATTGAACATGTTTCATTATTTATTTGAGACTAAATAGATTTTATTTCTGTATTATATTAAGTTCAAATTAGTGTTCATTGTTCATTCAGTATTGCTGTAGTTGTCATTTTTTTCTTATATATAAATTGGCCCGATTTCAATCGGTATTGGCTTTTTTTTTTGGTCCTCCAATAATCGGTATCGGTATCGGCGTTGAAAAATCATAATCACTCGACCTCTAGTTTAGATAGTTTAGCGGCCAGCAAATTTAGCAATCTAAAAGCAAATATCTGACGGTCTAATTGACTGACTGTCATAGCGAGAAAAACTACTGATGCAAAACCAAATTTCAAAATGGCACCTTTTGTATTCTAGCTAGCATATTCCAACTCCAAACAGTAAGTTGAGACTGAGTTAAAAAAAAAGTGTATATATATATATATATATATATTTATTTTATTGATCTGAGGGCCTTCAAAAGGGGCCAGTTGCCCATCCCTGGCCTACACAGTATGTTCTTCTATATGCGCACCATCACCACGTATTGGCAAGTAGACCAGGCTAGCAAAATGCTATTTTGTGACCAACCTGCTTGGCCTGAGAGGTTTCCCATGGATTGACAGTGTGTCTGGACCTACAACTTGCAAATGTGCTAGTCACAGTAGCATATAGCCTTGAGGTCGCAACAAAGTAGCCAAAGTGGTTAGCCACTAGCTTATGGTTAAGTTGTCACAAATATGCTCAAGTCTGGATGTTAGGCTAGGAACTGGAGTTATCTTGTTATGGCCAAATCCTGTCATCATTTTGTGCTGCTCAGTGAGACCACAAAACATTTGTGTCCGTCCATCTTTGTGTCTGTCCGTCTGTCTGTGTCCGTTAATTTTGTCAATTGGAAATATTCCTCCAAAGATAACCTCTCAATCTCTCGTCCTAATCCTTCCAATAGTAGACATAAAAAATAGAGCAGAGGGGATTTCAATGTTTTTATGTTCTCCTCTCTTGCAGGGTGCTGTAAAAATAGCACTTGGTTTGAGTTAGGAGCCAGGGTTCCTCTCTGTCTTCTCTCCCTCATCTCCTCTCTCCACATCTCTCTCCATGTTCCCTCCCCTTCTCTCTCCCCATCTCTCTCCATGTTCCCTCCCCTTCTCTCTCCCCATCTCTCTCCATGTTCCCTCCCCTTCTCTCTCCCCATCTCTCTCCACGTTCCCTCCCCTTCTCTGTCCCCATCTCTCTCCATGTTCCCTCCCCTTCTCTCTCCATGTTCCCTCCCCTTCTCTCTCCATGTTCCCTCCCCTTCTCTCTCCCTTCTCTCTCCCTTCTCTCTCCCTTCTCTCTCCCTTCTCTCTCCTTCTCTCTCCCTTCTCTCTCCCCTTCTCTCTCCCTTCTCTCTCCCCTTCTCTCTCATTCTCTCTCCCTTCTCTCTCCCTTCTCTCTCCCCTTCTCTCTCCCTTCTCTCTCCCCTTCTCTCTCCTTCTCTCTCCCTTCTCTCTCCCTTCTCTCTCTCCTTCTCTCTCCCTTCTCTCTCCCCTTCTCTCTCCCTTCTCTCTCCCCTTCTCTCTCCTTCTCTCTCCTTCTCTCTCATTCCCTCATTCTTTCCCCCCCTCCTCTCCTCTCCATGTGGATTTAGCAGGGCCACATGTTGCTGGCCTCTCTTGGCGGTGTGAACCCCATGGCGGGCCCTGGCTCCAGCCTAACGCACGGCCCGGGCAGTGTGTGTGTGTGTGCCTGCGTTCCTGTGTGTGCGACTGAGAGAGAGGATGTGTGTGTGTGTGTGCGTGCGTGCCTGGATGTGTATGTGTGTGTGTGGTTGACTGTGTGTGCGTTGTTGTGCAGGAGAGATGTGCGGGCCAGGCGGCGCTCACACAGTAACCTGATAGTGGTGCTGGGAACAGCAGAGAGAGTGGCTCTGAGCGAGGCAGTGCTGTGATTTATAACAAGAGCCTAGCAGATGGCTGCAACAGGAGTTTGTTTAAGTTTTCTTTAGAGCCTGGCATTCAGCCAGCAACACAGTGAGGGCTTGCCAGAAAAATGTTCACTGACTCTGGACGCCTAACCACTACCTCCCCCTCCTCTCCTCCCCTCTCCCCTCGGGTGTCCCCCTGCCTAACCCCACACAGCCCCCTCTCTCAGTCCAGCACCACACACAGATGCACACTGATAAACACAAACTCCCAGTCTCCCAGACTTTCTGGCTCTGATCTCAGCTTACTGTTCTCTCTCTTTCCTCCCATCTGCTTGGCACGCAAACACACACACACACACACACACACACACACACACACACACACACACACACACACACACACACACACACACACACACACACACACACACACACACATAAACACACACAGACACACACACAAACTCAAGCTGGTTTAATGCTGTTGTGTTGAGTCCCCGGTGCAGACATGGGGGGGAACCTCTGTGGGATCATTGTGGAGCGTTGTGGGGTGGTTGTCTGAACATTGTTTGAAGATTGGGGAGGTGTCTGCTCTAATCCGGGCATGCTGATCACAGCCATATGGCCACTTCCCTTTTCTCACCTATACACAGAGGAAACACACAGGCATGCACACAGCGCACACACACACACACACACACACACACACACACACACTGTATAGAGGGAAAGAAAGAAAATAAACTACATTGTTCCACTGTTAGGGGAGAATTAAAGTTGTCATATCACTCGTGAAGTGGATGAAAATGCACTACAAAACAGTGCACACACACCATCCATCACACACACCATCCATCACATACACACCATCCATCACATACACACCATCCATCACATACACACCATCCATCACATACACACCATCCATCACTTACACACTATCCATCACTTACACACCATCCATCACATACACACCATCCATCACACACACACCATCCATCACACACACCATCCATCACATACACACCATCCATCACACACACCATCCATCACATACACACCATCCATCACACACACCATCCATCACATGGACACCATCCATCACATACACACCAACCATCACACACACCACCCATCACATACACACCATCCATCACATACTCACCATCCATCACATACTCACCATCCATCACATACACACCATCCATCAGATACACACCATCCATCACATACACACCATCCATCACATACACACCAGCCATCACATACACACCAGCCATCACACACACCATCCATCACATACACACCATCCATCACATACACACCATCCATCACACACACACCATCCATCACATACACACCATCCATCACATACACACCATCCATGACATACACACCATCCATCACATACACACCATCCATCACATACACACCATCCATCACATACACACCAGCCATCACACACACCATCCATCACACACACACCATCCATCACACACACACCATCCATCACACACACACCATCCATCACACACACACCATCCATCACATACACACCATCCATCACATACACACCATCCATCACATACACACCAGCCATCACACACACACCATCCATCACACACACACCATCCATCACACACACACACCATCCATCACACACACACCATCCATCACATACACACCATCCATCACATAGACACCAGCCATCACATACACACCAGCCATCACACACGCCATCCATCACACACGCCATCCATCACATACACACCATCCATCACATACACACCATCCATCACATACACACCATCCATCACATACACACCAGCCATCACACACGCCAGCCATCACACACGCCATCCATCACATACACACCATCCATCACATA
The DNA here is from genome assembly GCF_045791955.1 of Oncorhynchus clarkii lewisi. NCBI lineage: Eukaryota > Metazoa > Chordata > Actinopteri > Salmoniformes > Salmonidae > Oncorhynchus > Oncorhynchus clarkii. The sequence continues at coordinate 20,788,719 of NC_092172.1, read as the reverse complement.
CACACCAGCCATCACACACACCATCCATCACACACACACCATCCGTCACACACACACCATCCATCACATACACACCATCCATCACATACACACCATCCATCACATACACACCAGCCATCACACACGCCAGCCATCACACACGCCATCCATCACATACACACCATCCATCACATACACACCATCCATCACATACACACCATCCATCACATACACACCATCCATCACACACACCATCCATCACATAAACACCATCCATCACACACTATCCATCACATAACGCATCCATCACATAACGCATCCATCACATACACCATCCATCACATACACTATCCATCACATGGACACCATCCATCATATACACCATCCATCACATACACCATCCATCACACATACTATCCATCACATAAAGCATCCATCACACACACCATCCATCACATACACCATCCATCACATACACTATCCATCACATGGACACCATCCATCACATACACACCATCCATCACACACACCACCCATCACATACACACCATCCATCACATACTCACCATCCATCACATACTCACCATCCATCACATACTCACCATCCATCACATACACCATCCATCACACACACCATCCAGCCCACACACACACACCATCCAGCACACACACCATTACACACACACACACAGCATCCGGCACAGACACACACCATTACACAAACCATCAGCACACACACACACCATCCAGCACACACACCATTCCACACACACACGCAAACACACACACACACACCATCCATCACACACACCATTACACACACACACACACACACACCATCCATCACACACACCATTACACACACACACACACACACACACCATCCATCACACACACCATTACACACACACACACACACACACACACACACCATCCATCACACAGCAAATAGAGCAGAGGCAGACAAGCTAGAGAGCAGGCCAGAGGCAGACAAGCTAGAGAGCAGGCCAGGGCCAGACAAGCTAGAGAGCAGGCCAGAGGCAGACAAGCTAGAGAGCAGGCCAGAGACAGACAAGCTAGAGAGCAGGCCAGGGCCAGACAAGCTAGAGAGCAGGCCAGGGCCAGACAAGCTATAGAGCAGGCCAGGGCCAGACAAGCTAGAGAGCAGGCCAGAGACAGACAAGCTAGAGAGCAGGCCAGGGACAGACAAGCTAGAGAGCAGGCCAGGGCCAGACAAGGTAGAGAGCGGGCCAGGGCCAGACAAGCTAGAGAGCAGGCCAGGGCCAGACAAGGTAGAGAGCGGGCCTGGGCCAGACAAGGTAGAGAGCGGGCCAGAGGCAGACAAGCTAGAGAGCGGGCCAGAGGCAGACAAGCTATAGAGCGGGCCAGAGGCAGACAAGCTATAGAGCGGGCCAGAGGCAGACAAGCTATAGAGCGGGCCAGAGGCAGACAAGCTATAGAGCGGGCCAGAGGCAGACAAGCTATAGAGCGGGCCAGAGGCAGACAAGCTATAGAGCGGGCCAGAGGCAGACAAGCTATAGAGCGGGCCAGAGGCAGACAAGCTATAGAGCGGGCCAGAGGCAGACAAGCTATAGAGCGGGCCAGAGGCAGACAAGCTATAGAGCGGGCCAGAGGCAGACAATGTAGAGAGCGGGCCAGAGGCAGACAATGTAGAGAGCGGGCCAGAGGCAGACAATGTAGAGAGCGGGCCAGAGGCAGACAATGTAGAGAGCGGGCCAGAGGCAGACAATGTAGAGAGCGGGCCAGAGGCAGACAAGCTAGAGAGCGGGCCAGAGGCAGACTGGTGTTGTGTGTTACAGTATAATGTGTGAAATCAGGACCAGATCAGAGGAAGGCTCAGACCTGCTGTACTGTACTCCTCCCTGGGCTCTGACACATAGCCCAAGACTAACTCAACCCAGACACACTTTACGGTACCGTGTAGAGTGTGTAATGGCTGTGAGTGAGCGTGTGTGAAGGTTGCAGTTAAGATTACAGCGTGACCGTCCTTCATCACTCTCCTGCCAGTGGAAGAGGTGTTCAAAGCCTTGCACTCATGTTGAGGAGAGCATTGAGACCGGCATCATTGATTTATCACATCCATCCTTTTCTTTTATTCTATTCGTTCTCCTTCCTCCTTTTCTCTCCCTCTTCCTCTTTGACCTGTGTTATCTAGTTGATTCTCTCTCTCTTCAGATTCCCCCATTTTCCCTTCCATCACTCCCCTCTCACTCCTCCCCCATTTCCCCCCCAAAATTATTTTCGAGATTGTTTCATGTGTGGTGATACAGAGACAGAGACAGCAACTAGCTCTCACAGTCTCACGTCAGAATTAGACATTCATCAAATTTCAAAGTGTTTTTAAGGTTAAGTTTAAGCATTAACTCTGAGTGGTTAAGGTAAGGGTTAAGGGTTAAGGTTTGGCATAGGATTAAAACAAAAATATAAATAACAACTTTCTAGCGCTGGATTCAAACATGCAACATTTGGCTCCAGAGGCAGATGCTTTCCACCATCCCTGTCCACAGCATCGTTGCATAACTGAAACCTACTTGAAGGAAACAGTACTCACTGTTGCCCCTGGTGGCCGGTTTCAACATCACCTCCCAACGTCCTCAGACATGGATGGATGTCGAATACTGACTTGTATCACGGGTGACCTGGCTGGAGGACGAGGCTGAAGATGAGACAGGGACAGAGGCTGAAGATGAGACAGGGACAGGGGCTGAAGATGAGACAGGTACAGGGACAGAGGCTGAAGATGAGACAGGGACAGAGGCTGAAGATGAGACAGGGACAGAGGCTGAAGATGAGACAGGGACAGAGGCTGAAGATGAGACAGGGACAGAGGCTGAAGATGAGACAGGGACAGAGGCTGAAGATGAGACAGGGACAGAGGCTGAAGATGAGACAGGGACAGAGGCTGAAGATGAGTCAGGGACAGAGGCTGAAGATGAGTCAGGGACAGAGGCTGAAGATGAGACAGGGACAGAGGCTGAAGATGAGACAGGGACAGAGGCTGAAGATGAGACAGGGACAGGGGCTGAAGATGAGACAGGGACAGGGGCTGAAGATGAGACAGGGACAGCGGCTGAAGATGAGACAGGGACAGGGGCTGAAGATGAGACAGGGACAGGGGCTGAAGATGAGACAGGGACAGGGGCTGAAGATGAGACAGGGACAGAGGCTGAAGATGAGACAAGGACAGGGGCTGAAGATGAGACAGGGACAGGGGCTGAAGATGAGACAGGGACAGGGGCTGAAGATGAGACAGGGACAGGGGCTGAAGATGAGACAGGGACAGAGGCTGAAGATGAGACAGGGACAGGGGCTGAAGATGAGACAGGTACAGGGGCTGAAGATGAGACAGGTACAGGGGCTGAAGATGAGACACGGACAGGGGCAGAGACAAAGGGAACTTGTCACAGTTTGAGTTAGAATGAGAAAGGGTGGAGTAGAGTCAGGTTTAAGGGTCGAAGTTAAGGGTGTGTGTATGTATGTTTGTGCATGTGTGTTTGTGCGTGCACCGACCTGCTGTGGCTGATTGTCAGAGACTGTGTAGAGGTAGGAGACAGCTAGCTGAATAGCCTACCCAAACATGTACACACACAAACACGTACGCACGCACACACACAGGGTTATTTTGCGTAATTGATTGAAACGAAGGCTGACACTAAAAACAAATAGATTGAAAGGGAGAACAAGAGAGGAGAGATAAAGAGATATACACTGAGTGTACAAAACATTAGGAACACCTACTCTTTCCATGACAGGTGAATCCAGATGAAAGCTATGATCCCTTGTTAAATCCACTTCAATATGAAGGGGAGGAGACAGGTTAAAGAAGGATTTTCAAGCCTTGAGACAATTGAGACATGTATTGTGTATGTGTGTCATTCAGAGGGTGAATAGGCAAGACAAAATATTTAAGTGCCTTTGAACGGAGTATGTTAGTAGGTGCCAGGCGCACCGGTTTGTGTCAAATCTGCAATGCTGCTGGGTTTTTCACGCTCAACAGTTTCCTGTGTGAATCAAGAATGGTCCACCACCCAAAGGACATCCAGCCAACTTGACACAACTGTGGGAGGCATTGGAGTCAGCATGGACCAGCATCCCTGTGGAATGCTTTCAACAACTTGTAGAGTCCATGCCTCAACGAATTGAGGCTGTTCTGAGGGCAAAAGGGGTTGCAACTCAACATTAGGAAGGTTTCCACATGTTTTGTACACTCAGTGTACAGCAGTCATTATTAGTCTGTGTGTCCTTCTGAGATGGTGGTCATTGACGTCGTCTGATAGAACAGGAAGTGGACAGGTCAAGGGTCAGGTAGCTTAGCAACCTCCTAATGAATATTTATCTCTGAAAGTTAGACTCATGCATGTGTCTGCCAGACATCAGGACACCAGATGGACTAGTTCAGCTGTCCAATGCAGATATACAGTGGGGAGAACAAGTATTTGATACACTGCCGATTTTGCAGGTTTTCCTCCTTACAAAGCATGTGAAGGTCTGTAATTCTTATCATAGGTACACTTCAACTGTGAGAGACGGAATCTAAAACAAAATCCAGAAAATCACATTGTATGATTTTTAAGTAATTAATTTGCATTTTATTGCCTGACCTAAGTATTTGATACATCAGAAAAGCAGAACTTAATATTTGGTACAGAAACCTTTGTTTGCAATTACAGAGATCATACATTTCCTGTAGTTCTTGACCAGGTTTGCACACACTGCAGCAGGGATTTTGGCCCACTCCTCCATACAGGCCTTCTCCAGATCCTTCAGGTTTTGGGGCTGTCGCTGGGCAATACGGACTTTCAGCTCCCTCCAAAGTTTTTCTATTGAGTTCAGGTCTGGAGACTGGCTAGGCCACTCCAGGACCTTGAGATGCTTCTTACGGAGCCACTCCTTAGTTGCTCTGGCTGTGTGTTTTGGGTCGTTGTCATGCTGGAAGACCCAGCCACGACCCATCTTCAATGCTCTTACTGAGGGAAGGAGGTTGTTGGCCAAGATCTCGCGATACATGGCCCCATCCATCCTCCCCTCAATACGGTGCAGTCGTCCTGTCCCCTTTGCAGAAAAGCATCCCCAAATAATGATGTTTCCACCTCTATGCTTCACAGTTGGGATGGTGTTGTTGGGGTTGTACTCATCCTTCTTCTTCCTCCAAATACGGCGAGTGGAGTTTAGACCAAAAAGCTCTACTTTTGTCTCATCAGACCACATGACCTCCTCCCATTCCTCCTCTGGATCATCCAGATGGTCATTGGCAAACTTCAGACGGGCCTGGGCATGCGCTGGCTTGAGCAGGGGGACCTTGCATGCGCTGCAGAATTTTAATCCATGATGGCGTAGTGTGTTACTAATTGTTTTCTTTGAGACTGTGGTCCCAGCTCTCTTTAGGTCATTGACCAGGTCCTGCTGTGTAGTTCTGGGCTGATCCCTCATCTTCCTCATGATCGTTGATGCCCCACGAGGTGAGATCTTGCATGGAGCCCCAGACCAAGGGTGATTGACCAACCTCTTGAACTTCTTCCATTTTCTAATAATTGCGCTAACAGTTGTTGCCTTCTCACCAAGCTGCTTGCCTATTGTCCTGTAGCCCATCCCAGCCTTGTGCAGGTCTACAATTTTATCCCTGATGTCCTTACACAGCTCCCTGGTCTAGGCCATTGTGGAGAGGTTGAAGTCTGTTTGATTGAGTGTGTGGACAGGTGTCTTTTATACAGGTAACGAGTTCAAACAGGTGCAGTTAATACAGGTAATGAGTGGAGAACAGGAGGGCTTCTTAAAGAAAAACTAACAGGTCTGTGAGAGCCGGAATTCTTACGGGTTGGTAGGTGATCAAATACTTAGGTCATGCAATAAAATGCAAATTAATTACTTAAAAATCATACAATGTGATTTTCTGGATTTTTGTTTTAGATTCCGTCTCTCACAGTTGAACTGTACCTATGATAAAAATGACAAACCTCTACATTCTTTGTAAGTAGGAAAACCTGCAAAATCGTCAGTGTATCAAATACTTGTTCTCCCCACTGTATGAATCCATATTTCTATAATAGCCATATTAATTACAATTTTTTTCAAATCTGATACTGGTATACCAGAGACCAACCTTAAACATTTTAAATATGTACTGATGGTAAAGTATTCATAGCCCCTGAATAGCCGGCCTCAGCCTAATGAAGACAACGAGAAAATACAGAGTGGATGGAGAAAAGAGAAAATGGAGTCTTTTCATGATCAGCTAAAGAGGTTTTCTCATTTTCAGTAATTAACCTTGAAGAGCAGAGCACATTAGCATTGCTCTAATTTTACCCATGACCTCACGACTTCACGACCCTCACTTTCAGACCTGATCTCAGGAGAGAGAGAGAGAGATGGAGAGGGGCAGAATGTACAGTCGTGGCCAAAAGTTTTGAGAATGACACATAATAATTTTCACAAAGTCTGCTGCCTCAGTTTGTATGATGTAATTTGCATATACTCCAGAATGTTATGAAGAGTGTTCAGATGCCATACAAATGAACTGAATAAAAAAAAACATTTCCACTGCATTTCAGCCCTGCCACAAAAGGAACAGCTGACTTCATGTCAGTGATTCTCTCGTTAACAGAGGTGTGCGTGTTGACGAGGACAAGGCTGGAGATCACTCTGTCATGCTGATTGAGTTTGAATAACAGACTGGAAGCTTCAAATGGAGGGTGGTGCTTGGAATCATTGTGCTTCCTCTGTCAATCATGGTTACCTGCAAGGAAACACGTGCCGTCATCATTGCTTTGCACAAAAAGGGCTTCACAGGCAAGGATATTGCTGCCAGTAAGATTGTACCTAAATCAACCATTTATCGGATCATCAAGAATTTCAAGGAGAGCGGTTCAATTGTTGTGAAGAAGGCTTCAGGGCGCCCAAGAAAGTCCAGCAAGCGCAGGACCGTCTCCTAAAGTTGACTCAGCTGCGGGATCGGGGAACCGTGAGTACAGAGCTTGCTCAGGAATGGCAGCCGGCAGGTGTGAGTGCATCTGCACTCACAGTGAGGCGAATACTTTTGGAGGATGGCCTGGTGTCAAGAAGGGCAGCAAAGAAGCCACTTCTCTCCAGGAAAAACATCAGGGACAGACTGATATTCTGTAAAAGGTACAGGGATTGGACTGCTGAGGACTGGGGTAAAGTTATTTTCTCTGATTAATCCCCTTTCCGATTGTTTCGGGCATCTGGAAAGAATCTTGTCCGGAGCAGATAAGGTGAGCGCTACCATCAATCCTGTGTCATGCCAACAGTAAAGCATCCTGTGTGGGGTTGCTTCTCAGCCAAGGGAGTGGGCTCACTCACAATTTTGCCTAAGAACACAGCCATGAATAAAGAATGGTACCAACACATCCTCCGAGAGCAACTTCTCCCAACCATCCAGGGACAGTTTGTTGACGAACAATACCTTTTCCAGCATGATGTAGCACCTTGCCATAAGGCAAAAGTGATAACTAAGTTGCTCTGGGAACAAAACATTGACATTTTGGGTCCATGGCCAGGAAACTCCCCAAACCTTAATCCCATTGAGAACGTGTAGTCAATCCTCAAGAGGCGGTTGGACAAACACAAACCCACAAATTCTGACAAACTCCAAGCATTGATTATGCAAGAATGGGCTGCCATCAGTCAGGATGTGGCCCAGAAGTTAATTGACAGGATGCCAGGGCGGATTGCAGAGGTCGTGAAAAAGAAGGGTCAACACTGCAAATATTGACTCTTTGCATCAACTTCATGTAATTGTCAATAAAAGCCTTTGACACTTATGAAATGCTTGTAATTATACTTCAGTATTCCATAGTCACATCTGACAAAAATATCTGAAGAAAAACTTTTTGCCACGACTGTACTGTGTTTGTAGATGCCTGTTTGACTCTGTGTGTGTGTTTGTATGGTTGAAGAGTGTAGTTACTAGTTAGATGGAGATCAGGTTATCCTCTCTTACAGAACAGTCTTGTGGTGTAGAACCAGAATCAGCCAGCCAGGCAGGGTATAGAGGATACCGTTATATATTGACTGCAAGTCAACCATAGCAAAAATATGAAGACTTTCTAAACTGCTGGAAACATCACAATGACAATGGCTCACACCAATGTTCCTCTTCGAGCACATCATGGTTCTGTTGTTTGTGTATACTTCTGGCCACAGCTCTAAAAGTCGTTTCAAGCTACTGAGAAAAAAGCCAATAGGCCTGTACTGTTTCTACTCAGTGCACTGGTACTGCTCATTCTAGGCTGGTTCTGTGAATTGATCATGTTACTCATGTAATCACCATGGTACTGGCTGTTCTGAACCCTATGGAGCATTGAGGGAATCCTATCTACAGGGTATCATTATCCATCTTATCCAGTGCAGTGTACCGTGTCTGTGTGTTTTCATACACGCTGTAGGCTCAGACTGATCACTAGAAATAGATGCCGATTTGGGATGTTTGAAAGGGTCCCAGAACGTTGATATGTCCTTCCTCTGCTCTCACCCAGAACATAACGACTGGTGATGCTTGGTGCTGGAGCACACTGTTTAGACCACTTCACTAGGACAGTTCACCATGCTCTAGCAACCTATAGTCCATACCTAAACGTAACCCTTTGAGATGGTTCGGTTTTAACCCTGTAACCATGCAGAATGAACCCTGTGACTCAGACTGAATGGATTGCTGTGTGGAAGAGCCCAGTTCTCAGTGATGTGGTGTTAAAGTAGGAAGACAAGACCAGTTAACTACCTGCTCTCTACAAACTCATACATACTGGGACCTTGGGAACACACCTCTACATTACCTATACAACCTATAGTGTATGTGTGTGTATGTGTGTGTGTGTGTGTGTGTGTGGTACAACAGAGCAGGACAAGCTGTAGCCAAGCCCAGGGGTAAATATTTGAGTTGTGAATACTGCAGGCATGGGGAGGAGTGGAGAGGGCCTGTCTGATGCTCTGATTCCATGAGATGTCGAGGATGACATCAACTTTACCACCCGCAAGAGAGAGACTGGACAGGGGAGAGGGGAGGGAGTGTGTTTGAAGCAATTTGCTTGAAGCAAATCCTAGCTGTGCTGAGAGTTGGGTTGGTCCTGTATCTGTGTATGCGTGTGTATTATTGGCTGTAAGTGTGTGTGTTAATGACATGGACATCTGAGAGCCCCTCTCACCTCCAATACAGAACTGGGTGCTGTGACAACCACAGTCTACATCGGTCACGCCATCCCCAAGGGTGTGTGTGTGTGTTCATGCGTGTGTGACAGGGGTGTAATAACAGCAGGTCTCCCCCAGCCCACCGTGCATGGTACCCCTCTGACTTCCTGTGACACTCTGTTTGACACTACACCCAGCGGTGTCCCCATACACACATATTAGACACAGGAGTGTTGGTACTTTGTTTCTGATGACAGCAATCCGTCATTGAAAGTCACATTCTATGCTATTGTTCTAGTGGTTTAGACTTTGGTTAGACTCAGTTGGTTCACATTTGCAAATATGCATTTTCCCCTCTGGATTATTGTATTAAAACATTTATTCAAGTGAAGCATTGTTTGGACTAGCTTTGTCTGGAGAATTCTCTATTTTTCCCTGTCCTGTCTGTCTGTCTGTCTGTCTGTCTGTCTGTCTGTCTGTCTGTCTGTTTGTTTTCCACAAGCGATTGGCAGGCGAGAGTGTAAATAGAGCCTCCAACAACACTGCCAAAACTCCATCTCTCTCCATATCTCTTTTCCTCTTCCCTCCTATTTCTCTTTCTCATGCCATCTCTCCATCTCCCTCCCTCCCTTTGTGGGGAAGTCTTCCCAGCCCTGCGTCTCCCCCTGTCTCCCAGCGCCCACACCACAGCTTTATTCTCCTCTCCAGAGAACTCAGATTTATTGTGCCAATATTTATTTGTATGTTTATTTTTGTCATAATGCACTTATTAATGGCAGCAGAGAATTTTTTGTGTTGCGTATCGCAAGGTAGTCAGAGGGGATGGAAAGTACAGCAGGGTGATATTTTATCTTGCTCTCCTAGCAGACAAGGGAAGTGTCTAGTAGAAGGTAGGTGTAGAGGGCGAGAGATGGGGGAGATTGAGAGAGAGGGGGGGGAAACAAGGATGTGTGTGTTTATTTGGGGGGATAGAGAGAGAGAAGAACCTTTCCTCTTCTCTCTGGGCTTCCCTCTCTTCTCTCTCTCCGTGGCAGGCAGGCAGCGAGTGAAGTGGAGCGAGGCAGGGAGGAAGCAGGGAGGGAAGCTGTGCCAAGCTGGAGATGAATTCCTGCCAAGAGTCTACTTGTTTGCTCGTCTGGCTGGAGCCAGAGGCTGACCTTATTAGCTGTGAGGGCAGCCGTCTTATTAAAACACATCTGGCGCTCAGAGAGCCCAAATAGTCCTCATATTGTCTTCCTGCTCACTCCTGACCTTGCGTTACCTAGCAGGAATGCTGACAAGGGCTTCACGCATCTGTTGAGAGTTTCTGCAGGCTTTTTTTCTCTGCCTCCGCTCCCTACATCCCTCCCTCGGTCGCTGTCTTCACTGGCGCCTGCACAGTAGCTGTGTGGGACCTGCCCCCCCCCCCCCCCCCTTTTCATTTTACCTCCCCTCCTCCTCCCTCCCTTCCTCTACTGCACATGGTGAGGTTTTTCTTACAGCCAGGTTGGCGTGTTGATACAATTATCCCTGTGTGTATTTGTTTTATTAGTGTCTGTAACCTGGGTCTGTTTAATTAGCATTTTGATGATTATTTTTAAGTGTGAATAGTGCCACTTCCCGCGGCTTTGTGTGTTGGGGGTTTATGTGGAGCTCAACAGTGCTGACAATAACCAACCAACAGTACTGACAATAACCAACTAACAGTACTGACAATAACCAACTAACAGTACTGACAATAACCAACTAACAGTACTGACAATAACCAACTAACAGTACTGACAATAACCAACCAACAGTACTGACAATAACCCACAACCAGTACTGACAATAACCAACAACCAGTACTGACAATAACCAACCAACAGTACTTACAATAACCAACCAACAGTACTGACAGTAACCAACCAACAGTACTGACAATAACCAACAACCAGTACTGACAATAACCAACCAACAGTACTGACAATAACCAACCAACAGTACTGACAGTAACCAACCAACAGTACTGACAATAACCAACAACCAGTACTGACAATAACCAACCAACAGTACTGACAATAACAAACTAACAGTACTGACAGTAACCAAACAACAGTACTGACTGTAACCAACCAACAGTACTGACAATAACCAACCAACAGTACTGACAATAACCAACAACCAGTACTGACAATAACCAACTAACAGTACTGACAATAACCAACTAACAGTACTGACAATAACCAACTAACAGTACTGACAATAACCAACCAACAGTACTGACAATAACCAACAACCAGTACTGACAATAACCAACAACCAGTACTGACAATAACCAACCAACAGTACTGACAATAACCAACCAACAGTACTGACAGTAACCAACCAACAGTACTGACAATAACCAACAACCAGTACTGACAATAACCAACCAACAGTACTGACAATAACCAACCAACAGTACTGACAGTAACCAACCAACAGTACTGACAATAACCAACAACCAGTACTGACAATAACCAACCAACAGTACTGACAATAACAAACTAACAGTACTGACAGTAACCAACCAACAGTACTGACAGTAACCAACCAACAGTACTGACAATAACCAACCAACAGTACTGACAATAACCAACAACCAGTACTGACAATAACCAACTAACAGTATTGACAATAACCAACCAACAATTCTGACAATAACCAACCAACAGTACTGACAATAACCAACAACCAGTACTGACAATAACCAACAACCAGTACTGACAATAACCAACTAACAGTATTGACAATAACCAACCAACAATTCTGACAATAACCAACCATCAGTACTGACAATAGCCAACCAACAGTACTGACAATAACCAATAACCTCTCCTCTCTTCCTACCTCCTCTCTTCTCTTCCTCTCTCCCTCTCCTCCTCCTCTCTCCCTCTCCTCTCGTTTATCTTAGTGACTTGCTCATCAGGACTAATTGCAGAGAGACCCTCATTTGCTGTCTCAAAACAAACACAGCGTCAGGCGCTGGGTGAGCGGGGGAGAAGATAAGGAGAGGGACAGGAGATGAGGGTGAGGAGAAAGATGGAGAAGAGGGGGATAGGAGAGAGGGAAGACAGGAGCGGAATGAGCGGGTGAAGAGAGAGGAAGAATGTTTTTTGCAACGTGGGGGTCAAAGCCATGTTTATTTGGTCTCTAGTCAGCTGGATGTAACTATGCTCCATGGGAAATTAAAGACAGAATTGTCTAGAAAATCTCTGGAAGATGTAGAAGATTATGAATCAAATGAATATGGACAGAGCAGAGCAGGAAATGCAGTGTTTCCAGATAAGGACAGGAGCCTTCTTGACTGTCAGTTTTATACAAAATCTGTAGGATTTTTCTCTCTGCCTCCGCTCCCTACATCCCTCCCTCGGTCGCTGCCTGCACAGTAGCTCTGTGGGACCTGCCCCCCCCCCCCCCCCTTTTCATTTTAGAATGCACTGTACACCTTCTGAAGATAATGTCTGTGTCAAGAACAAGCTTATGTTTTGGACTTTCTGTGTCATACACCCACTGATACACACTCACACTGAACATCTGTCTTCCTGCTTCCCCCACTCTCTCTCCCTCCCCCTCTTCACCTTATTTCAGTCTATCCCTTCCCCTTCTGTATTCTACAGCTGTACTGTGGGATGTGTGTTTGTGTATTTTGGGTGGGCAGGGGGGGGGGGGGGGTGCATGTGTGTCTAGGCAGTGTATGTGTGTGTGCGGTGGTGATGACATGATGCAGTAGGTGTGCTGTTCTGTTCTGTTTCCTCATCCATCAGACCAGTGTGCTGCTCCCTGGAACCTGTGCTCTGGGCCTGTCTCTGGGCCTGTCTCTGGGCCTGTCTCTGGGCCAGTCTCTGGGCCAGTCTCTGGACACTGCTCTGGGCCAGTCTCTGGGCCTGTCTCTGTCTTGGTTGGTCTCTGTGAGTGTCTACATACAGTATGTATCTGTGGGTCTGCCTACCTGCCTGTCTGTCTGCTTTACAGAGCTCAGACAAAATAGTGAACTCAGGCATTCACACTGAGCAGAACATTGTATGTATGTAATTGTACAGTACAGCACTATGGTTATGGTACTAAGTACTATATAGTAATACAGACTGTACTACATGACTATATGCCGTGTTTAGAGCTGCTGGGAAGTTGCCATGAGGTCTCTCTGGTGATTCACTTCTCTGTCTCTCTTTCTCTCCTCCAGGTGCTCCCTATGACTCAGTCTTACTGAGGTGCGGTGTGTGCGTGTGTGTGTACGTGTGTGCGTGTGTGTGTGCGTGTGTTTGTGTGTGTATGAGCACTGACGCAGAACAGAACATCTAGCACTGGGGACGTGTGCTTTGTTTAGAAGCACACACACTCTTTCAGCTCTATTTATTCATGGCTCCGTGACAGCTCCATCATCAGCCGGACGCTCTGATTGGATGCCAGGACATTCTGTGTTCCAAATCTCACTGCTGAGAACAGCACTGCTGAGAACAGAACAACACTGCTGAGAACAGAACAACACTGATGAGAACAGAACAGCACTGCTGAGAACAGAACAACACTGCTGAGAACAGAACAGCACTGCTGAGAACAGAACAACACTACTGAGAGCAGTGAGAACAGAACAGCACTGCTGAGAACAGAACAGCACTGCTGAGAACAGAACAACACTACTGAGAACAGAACAGCACTGCTGAGAACAGAACAACACTACTGAGAGCAGTGAGAACAGAACAGCACTGCTGAGAGCAGTGAGAACAGAACAGCACTGCTGAGAACAGAACATCACTGCTGAGAACAGAACAGCACTGCTGAGAACAGAACAGCACTGCTGAGAACAGAACAGCACTGCTGAGAACAGAACAGCACTGCTGAGAACAGAACAGCACTGCTGAGGACAGAACAACACTACTGAGAGTGAGAGAGCATTATGTGTCCCCCCCTCCCAAGACTAAAGCAGAGCTGGGAAAGGGATTAGGGCTCCTGACCAAGAGCTCTGACGGCCGCCTCTTTCATCTCTCCTAATGGACACACACAGCTGCTAGCTTCCTCTGCTAAGGACTTTTATTGGCTTGAAGCTGAGGGTGGGCCTCTTTGGGATGGCTTTTTACAATCATGATGTCTCAGTACCTAATGGCTGTCCAAGTGTATCAATAATCTGTTTCTGCACCAGTGTGTGTGTATGCCCGAAACAAAGTTGTTATGTGCCTGGGGGAATGAGGCAGCAGGAGCTTAGTGGTGGGCATTGTGGGAAGTGAAGGAATTTGAGGAATCTCTCAGGAGGAGGCAGGTCTACTCTTCAACACACACTAACCATTGCTATAGATAGCGTCTTAAAGAAACTGTTAGCACAGGGCACTGCTAATATAAACATGGCAGTTAGATTGCCTTCTGTCCACTGCAGTAACAGGAGGAGGAGTAAAGGAGAGAGAATAGTAAAAGAAAGGGAAGAGTAGGGGGGAATGCGAAGGACTACACAAGGTGGTGACCAGGGAGGTAGACAGTGGAGGGGGGCAGGCAGAGGGAAAGAAGGGGGATGAAAATGGTGTAGGTGGTTGTCTTCCTTTACCCATCAGTAGAATAAACAAGCTTAGTTTCCTGTCTCTGCTCTCTCACTTCCTGTTGTCCATTTGAGTGTGAAAAAGACACCACCTCCCCAATCACCCTCTCCAATTCAATTTGATTCTCTCTCTCCCCCAACTCTCTGTCTCCCTCTCCCTCAATCCTCTCTCTCATTTTCTCCCTCTCTCTCTTTATCTCTCTCTCTAATCTTCTCTCTCTCTCCTTTCCTATGTCTCTTTTTCACTGTCTGTCACATTCTCATACAGAAACAAGTCCAAATGCTCTGTTGAGCTTCAGCTTTACATCTCCTTGCTGATATTTGTGTGTACTTGTGTATGTACACACTTTTAAGTATATAATTGTGTGTTGCTTCTATACTCTCTCTCTGTGTGTGTGTGTGTGTGTGTTTGTGTGTGTGTGTGTGTGTGTGTGTGTGTGTGTGTGTGTGTGTGTGTGTGGCGGCGGCCAGATCCTCAGCCTGGGAGCAGCTGTTCCGAGCGCAGGCCACACATGGGTCTGATTAGCACTCTCTGCCTCCCCCCTCACCCTTTCAGCGGGGGCCGCGGCACACTGGCGGCACCAATGATTTTAATGCCTCGTCTGAGTCTGCCAGGAGCTCACACAAAGACACACACACACACACACACACACACACACACAAACACACAGACACACACAGAGACACACACACACACACACAGACACACACACACACAAACAGACACACACAGAGACACACACACACACACACACAGAGACACACACACACACACACACACACACAGACAGACGCACACAGAGACACACACACACACAGTGAATCTTGTCAGGAGCAGGGTCTCTTTCCTTGATCTGCTATTTCCCTTTCCCTCTGTCTGTGTGAGTTAACCTCTGACCCTCTCTTCCCCCAATCTTGCCCTCTCTCCCTCCCTCCCTCGCTACAGATGTTAAACCTTAACTTTTTATGGCTGCCATCCCGTTAACGGGATAATTGTCATCAACAACCACTGAATTACATAGCGCCACATTCAAATAATATTACTACAAATATTTATATTCATGAAATCACAAGTGCAATATAGCAAAACACATCTTAGCCTATTGTTAATCCACCTGTCGTGTCAGATTTTGAAAATATGCTTTACAGCGAAAGCAATCCAAGCGTTTGTGTAAGTTTATCGTTCGCTCGACAAAACATTATGTACACCTAGCATCAAGTAGCTTGGTCACGAAAATCAGAAAAGCAATCAAATGAATCTACCTTTGATGATCTTCGGATGTTTGCACTCACGAGACTCCCAGTTACACAATAAATGTTCCTTTTGTTCCATAAAGATTATTTTATATCCAAAATACCTCCGTTTGTTTTCCGCTTTATGTTCAGAAATCCACAGGAAAGAGCGGTCCCGACAACGCAGACAAATTCCAAATAGCATCCGTAATGTCCACAGAAATACGTCAAACGTTTTTTTATAATCAATCTTCAGGTTGTTTTTAAAATATATAATCGATAATATCTCAACCGCAACTGTCTTTTTCAGTCGGAGAGGGAAAGGCAATGGCTGCCCAAATTCTGTTACGCATACAAAACGCTGCTGGCACTCAATGACACAATGTTATCTTTCTCGCTCATTTTTCAAAATAAAAGCCTGAAAGTATGTCTAAAGACTGTTGACACCTTGAGGAAGCTGATTGATATCCCTTTAAATGGAGCAAAGGCAGGCTATGGAACATGGAGTTTTCAAAATAGAAGCCACTTCCTGGTTTGATTTTCCTCAGGGTTTCGCCTGCAATATCAGTTCTGTTATACTCACAAACAATATTTTGACAGTTTTGGAAACTGTAGAGTGTTTTCTATCCAATACTAATAATAATATGCATATATTAGCAACTGAGACTGAGGAGCAGGCCGTTTTAGTTTGGGCAACTTATTCATCCAAGCTACTCAATACTGCCCCCCAGCCATAAGAAGTTTAACAAGCTCAAACTCAGGTTCTCATATCTTTAACCCCTGTTCTGTAATTCCTTCTATACGTAATCTCTCTCTCTTTCTCTCTCTGTCTGTCTGTTGGTGCTCTTTAATTCTCACTCTTTCTACTGTCTCTCTGGTTCTGTCCCTTGTGGTCTCTCTCTCTCATTTTCTCTCTCGCTTTCTCTCTCTCTCTTTTTCTGTTTAGTAAATAACTGTGTAGTGTGACGTAAATGAGACGAGAAGGTGTGAGCATGCATTATGTATGAATAACATGTTGACATGATAATTACATCAAAATCACCTCATAATTATATCAGTGAATCAAGCACTAGTGTGTATCGTCTGCTACGAGGTAGTTAGCAACTGCCTTGGAGACTTTGAAGTGAGAACCCTAAAGTACCCATTGTTACCACATAATTCCCCATTTAATCCTTAATGCTGATTTATTAAAACCCACGGCTGTCAGCAAATCAGAGGGGAAAGGTACAGAGGTAGAGGGGGGTACAGGGGGGAAAGAAGAGAGGTAGAGGGAGGTACAGGGGGGAAAGAAGAGAGGTACAGGGGGTTAAGAAGAGAGGTAGAGGGAGGTACAGGGGGTTAAGAAGAGAGGCAGGGGGTTAAGAAGAGAGGCAGAGGGAGGTACAGGGGGGAAAGAAGATAGGTAGAGGGAGGTACAGGGGGTTAGTAAGAGAGGTAGAGGGGGATACAGGGGGTTAAGAAGAGAGGTAGAGGGAGGTACAGGGGGTTAAGAAGAGAGGTAGAGGGAGGTACAGGGGGGAAAGAAGATAGGTAGAGGGAGGTACAGGGGGTTAGTAAGAGAGGTAGAGGGGGATACAGGGGGTTAAGAAGAGAGGTAGAGGGAGGTACAGGGGGTTAAGAAGATAGGTTGAGGGAGGTACAGGGGGTTAAGAAGAGAGGCAGGGGGTTAAGAAGAGAGGTAGAGGGAGGTACAGGGGGTTAAGAAGAGAGGTAGTGGGAGGTACAGGGGGGAAAGAAGAGAGGTAGAGGGAGGTACAAGGGGTTAAGAAGAGAGGTAGAGGGAAGTACAGGGGGTTAAGAAGAGAGGCAGGGGGTTAAGAAGAGAGGTAGGGGGTTAGGAAGAGAGGTAGAGGGAGGTACAGGGGGTTAAGAAGAGAGGCAGGGGGTTAAGAAGAGAGGCAGAGAGAGGTACAGGGGGTTAAGAAGAGAGGAAGGGGTTAAGAAGAGAGGTAGAGGGAGGTACAGGGGGTTAAGAAGAGAGGCAGGGGGTTAAGAAGAGAGGCAGAGGGAGGTACAGGGGGTTAAGAAGAGAGGTAGAGGGAGGTACAGGGGGTTAAGAAGAGAGGTAGAGGGAGGTACAGGGGGGAAAGAAGAGAGGTAGAGGGAGGTACAGGGGGTTAGTAAGAGAGGTAGAGGGAGGTACAGGGGGTTAAGAAGAGAAGTAGAGGGAGGTACAGGGGGTTAAGAAGAGAGGTTGAGAGAGGTACAGGGGGTTAAGAAGAGAGGCAGGGGGTTAAGAAGAGAGGTAGAGGGAGGTACAGGGGGGAAAGAAGAGAGGTAGAGGGAGGTACAGGGCGTTAAGAAGAGAGGTAGAGGGAGGTACAGGGGGTTAAGAAGAGAGGCAGGGGGTTAAGAAGAGAGGCAGGGGGTTAAGAAGAGAGGTAGAGGGAGGTACAGGGGGTTAGCAAGAGAGGTAGAGGGAGGTACAGGGGGTTAAGAAGAGAGGCAGGGGGAGGTACAAGGGGTTAAGAAGAGAAGAAGGGGTTAAGAAGAGAGGTTGAGGGAGGTACAGGGGGTTAGCAAGAGAGGTAGAGGGAGGTACAGGGGGTTAAGAAGAGAGGCAGGGGGAGGTACAGGGGGTTAAGAAGAGAGGCAGGGGGTTAAGAAGAGAGGCAGGCAGAGGGAGGTACAGGAGGTTAAGAAGAGATGTAGAGGGAGGTACAGGGGGTTAAGAAGAGAGGTAGAGGGAGTTACAGGGGGGAAAGAAGAGGTAGAGGGAGGTACAGGGGGTTAAGAAGAGAGGTAGAGGGAGGTACAGGGGGTTAAGAAGAGAGGCAGGGGGTTAAGAAGAGAGGAAGGGGGTTAAAAAGAGGGGTACAGGGGGGAAAGAAGAGAGGTAGAGGGAGGTACAGGGGGGAAAGAAGAGAGGTAGAGGGAGGTACAGGGGGTTAAGAAGAGAGGTAGAGGGAAGTACAGGGGTTAAGAAGAGAGACAGGGTTTAAGAAGAGAGGCAGGAGGTTAAGAAGAGAGGCAGGGGGTTAAGAAGAGAGGTAGAGGGAGGTACAGTGGGGAAAGAAGAGAGGTAGAGGGAGGTACAAGGGGAAATAAGAGAGGTAGAGGGAGGTACAGGGGGTTAAGAAGAGGTAGAGGGAGGTACAGGGGGTTAAGAAGAGAGGTAGAGAGATGTACGGGGGGTTAAGAAGAGAGGTAGAGGGAGGTACAGGGGGTTAAGAAGAGAGGTAGAGGGAGGTACAGGGGGGAAAGAAGAGAGGTAGGGGGAGGTACAGGGGGTTAAGAAGAGAGGTAGAGGGAGGTACAGGGGGTTAAGAAGAGGTAGAGGGAGGTACAGGGGGTTAAGAAGAGAGGTAGAGAGAGGTACGGGGGTTAAGAAGAGAGGTAGAGGGAGGTACAGGGGGTTAATAAGAGAGGTAGAGGGAGGTACAGGGGGGAAAGAAGAGAGGTAGGGGGAGGTACAGGGGGTTAAGAAGAGAGGTAGAGGGAGGTACAGGGGGTTAAGAAGAGAGGTAGAGGGAGGTACAGGGGGGAAAGAAGAGAGGTAGAGGGAGGTACAGGGGGTTAAGAAGAGAGGTAGAGTGAGGTACAGGGGGGAAAGAAGAGAGGTAGAGGGAGGTACAGGGGGGAAAGAAGAGAGGTAGAGGGAGGTACAGGGGGTTAAGAAGAGAGGTACAGGGAGGTACAGGGAGTTAAGAAGAGAGGTAGAGAGAGGTACAGGGGGTTAGGAAGAGAGGTAGAGGGAGGTACAGGGGGTTAGCAAGAGAGGTAGAGGGAGGTACAGGGGGTTAAGAAGAGAGGCAGGGGGAGGTACAGGGGGTTAAGAAGAGAGGAAGGGGTTAAGAAGAGAGGTTGAGGGAGGTATAGGGGGTTAAGAAGAGAGGCAGGGGGTTAAGAAGAGAGGCAGAGGCAGGTACAGGTGGTTAAGATGAGAGGTAGAGGGAGGTACAGGGGGTTAAGAAGAGAGGTAGAGGGGGGTACAGGGGGGAAAGAAGAGAGGTAGAGGGAGGTACAGGGGGTTAAGAAGAGAGCTAGAGGGAGGTACAGGGGGGAAAGAAGAGAGGTAGAGGGAGGTACAGGGGGGAAAGAAGAGAGGTAGAGGGAGGTACAGGGGGTTAAGAAGAGAGGTAGAGGGAGGTACAGGGGGTTAAGAAGAGAGGTAGAGGGAGGTACAGGGGGTTAAGAAGAGAGGTAGAGGGAGGTACAGGAGGTACAGGGGGTTAAGAAGAGAGGTAGAGGGAGGTACAGGGGGTTAGGAAGAGAGGTAGAGGGAGGTACAGGGGGTTAAGAAGAGAGGCAGGGGGTTAAGAAGAGAGGTAGAGGGAGGTACAGGGGGCTAAAAAGAGAAGTAGATGGAGGTACAGGGGGTTAAGAAGAGAGGCAGGGGGTTAAGAAGAGAGGTAGAGGGAGGTACAGGGGGTTAAGAAGAGAGGTAGAGTGAGGTACAGGGTGTTAAGAAGAGAGGTACAGGGGGTTAAGAAGAGAGGCAGGGGGGTCAATAATTTCGAACAGAAACATCATTTTTTTGTTCCAAACCAAGTCTTAATAGCAGCTCTATTATCTTATTGCTTCATGGTTATGTAGGTAGTCTGTCTCTCTGACTCATTCTCTCTCTCAATTCAATTTAATTGACTTTATATACATGGCAAGTTCATTATTACTTCGATTGTCAAAGTATACATATATCAGATAAAATTGTAGACCTGCACAAGGCTGGGATAGGCTACAGGACAATAGGCAAGCAGCTTGGTGAGAAGGCAACAACTGTTGGCGCAATTATTAGAAAATGGAAGAAGTTCAAGATGACGGTCAATCACCCTCGGTCTGGGGCTCCATGCAAGATCTCACCTCGTGGGGCATCAATGATCATGAGGAAGGTGAGGAATCAGCCCAGAACTACACGGCAGGACCTGGTCAATGACCTGAAGAGAGCTGCGACCACAGTCTCAAAGAAAACCATTAGTATCGCACTACGCCGTCATGGATTAAAATCCTGCAGCGCACGCAAGGTCCCCCTGCTCAAGCCAGCGCATGTCCAGGCCCGTCTGAAGTTTGCCAATGACCATCTGGATGATCCAGAGGAGGAATGGGAGAAGGTCATGTGGTCTGATGAGACAAAAATAGAGCTTTTTGGTCTAAACTCCATTCGCCGTGTTTGGAGGAAGAAGAAGGATGAGTACAACCCCAAGAACACCATCCCAACTGTGAAGCATGGAGATGGAAACATCATTCTTTGGGGATGCTTTTCTGCAAAGGGGAGAGGACGACTGTACCGTATTGAGGGGAGGATGGATGGGGCCATGTATCGCGAGATCTTGGCCAACAACCTCCTTCCCTCAGTAAGAGCACTGGAGATTAAATTTTATTTTATTCATAAAAAATATAAAAAAAACATTTAACACTTTTTTTTAAGTAGGCAAGTCAGTTAAGAACAAATTCTTATTTTCAATGACGGCCTAGGAACAGTGGGTTAACTGCCTGTTCAGGGGCAGAACCACAGATATGTACCATGTCAGCTCAGGGATTTGAACATGCATCCTTTCGGTTACTCGGTTACTTTCGGTTACTCCAATGCTCTATCTCCTAGGCTACCCTGCCGCCCCAGGGTCGTGGCTGGGTCTTCCAGCATGACAACGACCCGAAACACACAGCCAGGGCAACTAAGGAGTGGCTCCGTACGAAGCATCTCAAGGTCCTGGAGTAGCCTAGCCAGTCTCCAGACCTGAACCCAATAGAACATCTTTGGATGGAGCTGAAAGTCCGTATTGCCCAGCGACAGCCCCGAAACCTGAAGGATCTGGAGAAGGTCTGTATGGAGGAGTGGGACAAAATCCCTGCAGCAGTGTGTGCAAACCTGGTCAAGAACTACAGGAAACGTATGATCTCTGTAATTGCAAACAAAAGTTTCTGTACCAACTATTAAGTTCTGCTTTTCTGATGTATCAAATACTTAGGCCAGGCAATAAAATGCAAATTAATTACTTAAAAATCATACAATGTGATTGTCTGGATTTTTGTTTTAGATTCCGTCTCTCACAGTTGCTTTGTAAGTAGGAAAATCTGCAAAATCGGCAGTGTACTAAATACTTGTTCTCCCCACTGTATATATATAAAACACACACATATATATATATATATATATATATATATATATATATATATATATATATATATATATATATATATATAAATAAATAAATGGTGGGACCAAGAGCAATAATAATAGTAGTAGCGTACATGGGATTATCATTAACAACAACTACAACAACAATATTAATGAGAACAACAATACATTAAGGCAGTGATAGTAGACCATTGTCAACATGACTGAGAAGACACATGACGTGGTATGAAAGATGAAACAAAACAAGATGGGAAATATTATCAACATTACTTTGCACTTTTCACTGGCTCAGGTTGTGGCAGGAGGACACATATTTGGCTGCCAAAACTGCACATTTTGGCTTTTCATCCAATAAATATTAGATTTGTTCTTCATATTTTATAGTTTCAAATTCTTTGTATTGAATAAAAATTTGGGAAAGAAATGTTCTCTTAGGTCTGAGTATTTGTCACAGAGTAATAGGAAATGCAGCTCTGTCTCTACCTCTCCCCTGGAGCAGAGTGAGCACAGCCTGTCCTCTCTGGGCAGCCAGGTTTGTCTGTGACGACCGGTCTCTATAGCAAAACTGTCCTCTCTGGGCAGCCAGGTTTGTCTGTGACGACCGGTCTCCATACCCAGACTGTCCTCTCTGGGCAGCCAGGTTTGTCTGTGACGACCGGTCTCTATAGCCAAACTGTCCTCTCCAGGCAGCCAGGTTTGTCTGTGACGACAGGTCTCCATAGCCAGACTGTCCTCTCTGGGCAGCCAGGTTTGTCTGTGACGACCGGTCTCCATAGCAAGACTGTCCTCTCTGGGCAGCCAGGTTTGTCTGTGACGACCGGTCTCTATAGCCAGACTGTCCTCTCTGGGCAGCCAGGTTTGTCTGTGACGACCGGTCTCCATAGCCAGACTGTCCTCACTGGGCAGCCAGGTTTGTCTGTGACGACCGTTCTCCATAGCCAGACTGTACCTAGTCAATGTTTTCATCAGTTTTCTCTCAGTCACAGTGGTCAGATATCAAATCAAATCAAAATCAAATGTATTTATATAGCCCTTCGTACATCAGCTGGAATCTCAAAGTGCTGTACAGAAACCCAGCCTAAAACCCCAAACAGCAAGCAATGCAGGTGTAGAAGCGCGGTGGCTAGGAAAAACTCCCTAGAAAGGCCAAAACCTAGAGAGGAACCAGGCTATGTGGGGTGGCCAGTCCTCTTCTGGCTGTGCCGGGTGGAGATTATAACAGAACATGGCCAAGATGTTCAAATGTTCATAAATGACCAGCATGGTCCAATAATAATAAGGCAGAACAGTTGAAACTGGAGCAGCAGCACGGCCAGGTGGACTGGGGACAGCAAGGAGTCATCATGTCAGGTAGTCCTGAGGCATGGTCCTAGGGCCCAGGTCCTCCGAGACAGAGAAAGAAAGAGAGAAAGAGAGAGAGAATTACAGAGAGCACACTTAAATTCACACAGGACACCGAATAGGACAGGAGAAGTACTCCAGATATAACAAACTGACCCTAGCCCCCCGACACATAAACTACTGCAGCATAAATACTGGAGGCTGAGACGGGAGGGGTCAGGAGACACTGTGGCCCCATCCGAGGACACCCCCGGACAGGCCAAACAGGAAGGATATAACCCCACCCACTTTGCCAAAGCACAGCCCCCACACCACTAGAGAGATATCTTCAACCACCAACTTACCATCCTGAGACAAGGCTGAGTATAGCCCACAAAGATCTCCGCCACGGCACAACCCAAGGGGGGCGACAACCCAGACAGGATGATCACATCAGTGACTCAACCCACTCAGGTGACGCACCCCTCCCAGGGATGGTATGAGAGAGCCCCAGTAAGCCAATGACTCAGCCCCTGTAATAGGGTTAGAGGCAGAGAATCGCAGTGGAAAGAGGGGAACCAGCCAGGCAGAGACAGCAAGGGCGGTTCGTTGCTCCAGAGCCTTTCCGTTCACCTTCCCACTCCTGGGCCAGACTACACTCAATCATATGACCCACTGAAGAGATGAGTCTTCAGTAAAGACTTAAAGGTTGAGACCGAGTTTGCGTCTCTGACATGGGTAGGCAGACCGTTCCATAAAAATTTAGCTCTATAGGAGAAAGCCCTGCCTCCAGCTGTTTGCTTAGAAATTCTAGGGACAATTAGGAGGCCTGCGTCTTGTGACCGTAGCGTACGTGTAGGTATGTACGGCAGGACCAAATCAGAGAGATAGGTAGGAGCAAGCCCATGTAATGCTTTGTAGGTTAGCAGTAAAACCTTGAAATCAGCCCTTGCTTTGACAGGAAGCCAGTGTAGGGAGGCTAGCACTGGAGTAATATGATCAAATTTTTTGGTTCTAGTCAGGATTCTAGCAGCCGTATTTAGCACTAACTGAAGTTTATTTAGTGCTTTATCCGGGTAGCCGGAAAGTAGAGCATTGCAATAGTCTAACCTAGAAGTGACAAAAGCATGGATTAATTTTACAGCATCATTTTTGGACAGAAAGTTTCTGATTTTTGCAATGTTACGTAGATGGAAAAAAGCTGTCCTTGAAATGGTCTTGATATGTTCTTCAAAAGAGAGATCAGGGTCCAGAGTAACGCCGAGGTCCTTCACAGTTTTATTTGAGACGACTGTACAACCATTAAGATTAATTGTCAGATTCAACAGAAGATCTCTTTGTTTCTTGGGACCTAGAACAAGCATCTCTGTTTTGTCCGAGTTTAAAAGTAGAAAGTTTGCAGCCATCCACTTCCTTATGTCTGAAACACATGCTTCTAGCGAGGGCAATTTTGGGGCTTCACCATGTTTCATTGAAATGTACAGCTGTGTGTCATCCGCATAGCAGTAAAAGTTAACAATATGTTTTCAAATGACATCCCCAAGAGGTAAAATATATAGTGAAAACAATAGTGGTCCTAAAACGGAACCTTGAGGAACACCGAAATTTACAGTTGATTTGTCAGAGGACAAACCATTCACAGAGACAAACTGATATCTTTCCGATGGATAAGATCTAAACCAGGCCAGAACTTGTCCGTGTAGACCAATTTGGGTTTCCAATCTCTCCAAAAGAATGTGGTGATCGATGGTATCAAAAGCAGCACTATGGTCTAGGAGCACGAGGACAGATGCAGAGCCTCGGTCTGATGCCATTAAATGGTCATTTACCACCTTCCCAAGTGCAGTCTCAGTGCTATGATGGGGTCTAAAACCAGACTGAAGCATTTCGTATACATTGTTTGTCTTCAGGAAGGCAATGAGTTGCTGCGCAACAGCCTTTTCTAAAATTTTTGAGAGGAATGGAGATTCGATATAGGCCGATAGTTTTTTATATTTTCTGGGTCAAGGTTTGGCTTTTTCAAGAGAGGCTTTATTACTGCCACTTTTAGTGAGTTTGGTACACATCCGGTGGATAGAGAGCCGTTTATTATGTTCAACATAGGAGGGCCAAGCACAGGAAGCAGCTCTTTCAGTAGTTTAGTTGGAATAGGGTCCAGTATGCAGCTTGAAGGTTTAGAGGCCATGATTATTTTCATCATTGTGTCAAGAGATATAGTACTAAAACACTTGAGCGTCTCTCTTGATCCTAGGTCCTGGCAGAGTTGTGCAGACTCAGGACAACTGAGCTTTGAAGGAATATGCAGATTTAAAGAGGAGTCCGTAATTTGCTTTCTAATAATCATGATCTTTTCCTCAAAGAAGTTCATGAATTTATCACTGCTAAAGTGAAAGCCGTCCTCTCTTGGGGAATGCTGCTTTTTAGTTAGCTTTGCGACAGTATCAAAAAGGAATTACGTATTGTTCTTATTTTCCTCAATTAAGTTGGAAAAATAGGATGATGGAGCAGCAGTGAGGGCTCTTCGGTACTGCACGGTACTGTCTTTCCAAGCTAGTCGGAAGACTTCCAGTTGTGGCGCCATTTCCATTCCAATGAAGCTTGCTTCAGAGCTCGGGTATTTTCTGTGTACCAGGGAGCTAGTTTCTTATGAGAAATGTTTTTAGTTTTTAGGGGTGCAACTGCATCTAGGGTATTGCGCAAGGTTAAATTGAGTTCCTCAGTTAGGTGGTTAACTGATTTTTGTCCTCTGGCGTCCTTGGGTAGACAGAGGGAATCTGGAAGGACATCAAGGAATCTTTGTGTTGTCTGTGAATTTATAGCACGACTTTTGATGTTCCTTGGTTGGGGTCTGAGCAGATTATTTGTTGCAATTGCAAACGTAATAAAATGGTGGTCCGATAGTCCAGGATTATGAGGAAAAACATTAAGATAGTCTGCCACCATGTACTGTCTGTTTAGAGACAAATAGCATTGACATTTACTTTGATTTTTTGTGGTGTCTTTCCAATAGGTGATATATTTTTATTTTTATTTTGTGATGATTTGGTTGGGCCAGATTTTCTGAGTGCTGTCCTGAGGCTCTATGGGGTTGGTTTGGGTTGGTGAACTGAGCCTCAGAACCAGCTGGACTCTTCTCTTGTTTCATCTCTTGACATAGCAAAGCTGTGTGATGGAATGTTTTGGGGTCGCTTGTTATTAGATTATTTGCTACCTCTTTTTTTCTATTCGAATGAGGAGGGGGTGTTGGCCCAATTCTGCTCTACATGCATTATTAGGAGTTTTTCTTTGCACTTGCAATACAATCTCTCTCTCTCTCTCTCTCTCTCTCTCTCTCTCTCTTTCTGTGTCTGTCTCTCTGTATCTCTGTCTCTCTGTATCTCTGTCTCTCTCTCTGTGTCTGTCTCTCTCTCTGTCTCTCTCTCTGTGTCTCTGTCTCTCTCTCTGTGTCTCTGTCTCTCTCTCTGTGTCTCTGTCTGTCTCTCTGTCTCTCTCTCTCCCTGTCTCTCTCTGTGTCTCTGTCTCTATCTGTGTGTGTCTCTCTCTCTCTGTCTCTCTCTCCCTCTGACTCTCCATCTGTCTCTCTCTCTCTCGCTCTCTCTCTTTCTCTCTCTCTGAGTACTTCCTGACAGGACATGGTGTGAGACAGACAGACATACAGAGGTTGACCTCTATTTGTACATAACTCTATAGAGATAAAAGCCCTGTCTGTCCCTCTTAAGACGTTTCCCGTTATTGCAATGTCATAGAAACATAACTATCAGAATTAGTGGTCAATGAATGTGCTTGTTGCGTGGCATCTACAGTCAATTGAGAGGTCATCAACACTACTCCTGCTCAGAACCAGGACACCAGCTTGAAATAGTTAGAGACATGTTCATGTTGTGTGTGTGTGTGTGTGTGTGTGTGCTCCCTCTGTGTTTTCTGATTGTTCTGTCATCCTCCACTAGGCGGTGTCAGTGCTCCACTTAGCTGACTTCTGTTGCTGCACAAACGCAGGCAGCATTGAATCCTCCAAATATGGGATACTGGTGGCGCTATATAGGCGTGTCAGTTGGGGATAGATTGTGTGTGTGTATATGTGTGTGTGTGTTATGGCGTGGCTCTGGCTGTGTTGTGGTAGACTGTCGGCTCCACACACCAGCCCGGTCTGTAATTACTCAACCCTGCGCTCACACACGCTGAAGAGTTTAGACAGAACTGTGTTCTTTCTCTCTCTCTCTCTCTCTCTCTCTCTCTCTCTCTCTCTCTCTCTCTCTCTCTCTCTCTCTCTCTCTCTCTCTCTCCTGTCCTCTCAGTAGAGTTACAGTAGAACCCTCTCCTGTCCTCTCAGTAGAGTTACAGTAGAACCCTCTCCTGTCCTCTCAGTAGAGTTACAGTAGAACCCTCTCCTGTCCTCTCAGTAGAGTTACAGTAGAACCCTCTCCTGTCCTCTCAGTAGAGTTACAGTAGAACCCTCTCCTGTCCTCTCAGTAGAGTTACAGTAGAACCCTCTCCTGTCCTCTCAGTAGAGTTACAGTAGAACCCTCTCCTGTCCTCTCAGTAGAGTTACAGTAGAACCCTCTCCTGTCCCTCAGTAGAGTTACAGTAGAACCCTCTCCTGTCCTCTCAGTAGAGTTACAGTAGAACCCTCTCCTGTCCCTCAGTAGAGTTACAGTAGAACCCTCTCCTGTCCTCTCAGTAGAGTTACAGTAGAACCCTCTCCTGTCCCTCAGTAGAGTTACAGTAGAACCCTCTCCTGTCCTCTCAGTAGAGTTACAGTAGAACCCTCTCCTGTCCCTCAGTAGAGTTACAGTAGAACCATCTCCTGTCCTCTCAGTAGAGTTACAGTAGAACCCTCTCCTGTCCCTCAGTAGAGTTACAGTAGAACCCTCTCCTGTCCTCTC
This sequence comes from Oncorhynchus clarkii lewisi, assembly GCF_045791955.1. Lineage (NCBI taxonomy): Eukaryota > Metazoa > Chordata > Actinopteri > Salmoniformes > Salmonidae > Oncorhynchus > Oncorhynchus clarkii. Next base: position 20,760,536 of record NC_092172.1, on the reverse strand, counting down.
AGTAGAGTTACAGTAGAACCCTCTCCTGTCCCTCAGTAGAGTTACAGTAGAACCATCTCCTGTCCTCTCAGTAGAGTTACAGTAGAACCCTCTCCTGTCCTCTCAGTAGAGTTACAGTAGAACCCTCTCCTGTCCTCTCAGTAGAGTTACAGTAGAACCCTCTCCTGTCCTCTCAGTAGAGTTACAGTAGAACCCTCTCCTGTCCTCTCAGTAGAGTTACAGTAGAACCCTCTCCTGTCCCTCAGTAGAGTTACAGTAGAACCCTCTCCTGTCCTCTCAGTAGAGTTACAGTAGAACCCTCTCCTGTCCTCTCAGTAGAGTTACAGTAGAACCCTCTCCTGTCCCTCATTGGCAGTAGTTTTCCTTCCCAGTGTGGTCAGGTCATTCAGACCCTGCGGACTGTCTCCCGGGGTCAGGAATGTGTTGGCTGTCCCGGCCAATCCCACACTTACCCTGTGGTCACACTCCGCTGGCGGCCATGTCACTACCCCCTGGACACACTCACGCACGGACACACACACACACCCTCCCTCCCTGTTACACCACTTGGAGTTTCCGAGCCATCTCCCTCCCCACCACCACCAGCTCGCTCCGTCATTCTCCTCTCTGGTTGGTGGCGTTCTGCCATCAGGGGCGCGGGTGGAAAGTTTTCCATGGGAGAGAGAGTTCCAGAATCCCTCTCTCTGAGCAGTAGTGGACATACCCTGTGTCTCTGCTTCTGGCTCTGTACACACTCCCTGGCCAGGCCTCCTGTAACGTGCTAGCAACACACACTCATGTACCCTTTCATGACTCCATCGATAACATCGAGGAGCTAACCACCTCCGTCACCGGCTTTATTAGAAAATGCATCGGCGACGTTGTACCCACGGTGAGGGTTCGCTGCTTCCCCAACCAAAAGCCCTGGATAAACACTGAGGTTGGTGCTAGAGGTCAGGGCTACCGCACACAGAGCTATTGTAGACAACCCTGATGTTACGGATGAAGACAGGAAGAAGTACAAGAAGGCCCGCTACGACCTCTGCAGAGTCATCAAACGAGCAAAAGGACAATATAGGAATAAGGTGGAATCATATTCCACAGGCTCCAAGGGAAGACCCAACCGTGATCTGCCCAACGATGCCTCTCTACCAGAGAGGACTGGGTGTGAGGGCCGTCGCCGACCCAGAGAACTGGGTGATCTTGCTCTCTAAGGCCGACATGAGAAGGGTCTTTAATCAGGTCAACACCCACAAGGCCGCGGAGCCTGACGGTATTCCATGGCATGGTCTCAGAGCATGTGAAAACAGCCGGAAGGCATATTCATGGTAATTTTCAACATCTCCTTGTCCCAGTCTGTAATCCACATGTTTTAAGATGACTACCATCATCCCTGTTCCTAAGAACTCCTAAGAACACCTAAGAACTCCTAAAAACACCTAAGAACTCCTAAGAACACCTAAGAACTCCTAAAAACACCTAAGAACTCCTAAGAACGCCTAAGACTTCATGCCACAATGACTACTGCCATGTAGCACTCACATCTGTAATCATGAAGTGCTTTGAGGGGCTGTTTATGGCACACATCAACTCCATCATCCCAGACACCCTAGAACGTCTCCATCTCAAACAGACCCATAGACAACGCAATCCACACTGCCCTCACCCACCTAGATAAGAGGAATACCTATGTGAGAATGCTGTTCATTGACTACAGCTCAGCTTTCAACAACATTGTCCCCTCCAAGCTCGTCACCAAGTTTAGGACTTTTTGTTGTCTAGTATTACATTGTTATTGATTACTGCATTGTTGTGTTTTGAGTTTGCAAGAAAGGCCTTTCACTGTACTGGTGCATGTGACATTAACACTTGAAACTGAAACTCACACTCACACACACACAGACACACACACACACACTTACAACGTGCACATGTTTGACAGGCCCTGTACACATTCCTAACATGTTTAACTATACTGTTCACTGTTTAGTGTTAAGAACAGAGGTGTGTGTGTGTGTGTGTGTGTGTGTGTGTGTGTGTGTGTGTGTGTGTGTGTGTGTGTGTGTGTGTGTGTGTGTGTGTGTGTGTGTGTGTGTGTGTTTGAGAGAGCTAAGATAATCGCTTCATAATAACTACTATGATCATGCCAGTTAGGAGTGTGACAGTGTTTCAGTGAAATGCTGTGGTGTGGTGCATACCTCTGTGTGTGTGTTCCTGTCTCTGTAGTGGTGCCAGCTTCCTTTAGAGGACTAGGGGCTAAGCCCCACACTGGGGGGCTCTGACAGGCCTGAGAGGTACACTATCTCCTGCTAACACAGGATGGGTTACTGGGCACACACAATGACACACACACACTATCGCTCTGGGCGTGTAGTGGGGGGGCTAAGTGGACCTGCCCAGACACGCTTACATACACACACACACACACACACACTCCCTCTCCCTGCGTGGCTAAACTAGATTAGTGTGTATAAAAGCCTATAATCCGTCCAGCCTCCCATCCAGGCGGAGAGGAGCCTGTTCTCCAAATGAGGTTTCCTCTGCTCACTCTGTGATGCATGGGTGTCAGGGGGAGGCCACTGAGTGTGTGTGTGTGTTCACGCACGCACGTGGGTATGTGAGCATACGGGCGTAAGTGTTTGTGCATGTGTCAGTGTCTGTGTAGAGCGTGGTCAGTATTGAGTAACAACATCAATTAGTCATCAATTGCCCAACATCACTGGTACATTGTCCAATACACTGGTGTGTGTGTGTGTGTGTGTGTGTGTGTGTGTGTGTGTGTGCGTGTGTGCGCGTGTGCGCGTGTGTGTGCGTGTCTAGGGTTATGTTAGTTAATCATAGCCTTCACTCAGCATAAATAAAGAGCAATTACTCTGGTTGGGTATGGATCCCATACGGACACTGACATGACAGGGGATGAAGTTCTGTGAACAGGACAATAAACACATTTGGACAATACTCACTAAGCTAAGGACAACACAATGAGCTGAGATTGAGAGGGGAATAGAGTAGATCCCTAATGACAGTGCTGCATGCCCAGTCAGTGGAGAACACTACTCTGGTTTTACACTGGCTTACTGGAGTGATGGGGTTACATAGTGCTTAGTGGGATCATTTATATTATGGTCCCTGTTAGGTTGATAGGACAGAAGTGTCTATTTGTGCTTCATAAGGTAACATAGACCACAGCTGGCTGTGTGATGGCCTAACATCTAGCCTAACATTTATATGAGTTGCAAAACTAACAACCATTTACTCTCTATCCCTCTCTTCCTTTTCCCTCTCTCTACCTCTGTCTTTCTCTCCCTCTCTCTCTTCCTTTCTCCCTCTCTCTACCTCTGTCTTTCTCTCCCTCTCTCTCTTCCCTTTCCCTCTCTCTACCTCTGTCTTTCTCTCTCTCTCACTTCCTTTGCCCTCTCTCCACCTCTGTCTTTCTCTCTCTCTCTCTTCCTTTTCCCTCTCTCCACCTCTGTCTTTCTCTCTCTCTCTCTTCCTTTGCACTCTCTCCACCTCTGTCTTTCTCTCGCTCTCTCTTCCTTTTCCCTCTCTCCACCTCTGTCTTTCTCTCCCTCTCTTCCTTTCTCCCTCTCTCTTCCTTTCTCCCTCTCTCTACCTCTGTCTTTCTCTCCCTCTCTCTTCCTTTCTCCCTCTCTTCCTTTTCCCTCTCTCTACCTCTGTCTTTCTCTCCCTCTCTCTCTTCCTTTTCCCTCTCTCTACCTCTGTATTTATCTCCCTCTCTTCCTTTTCCCTCTCTACCTCTGTCTTTCTCTCCCTCTCTCTCTTCCTTTCTCCCTCTCTCTACCTCTGTCTTTCTCTCCCTCTCTCTCTTCCTTTCTCCCTCTCTCTACCTCTGTCTTTCTCTCCCTCTCTCTCTTCCTTTCTCCTTCTCTATGAGCAGAGGGCAGTGGGGCCATGTATTGTGTTGCTGTGGAACAGCAGTTTAGCAGGGAAATTGAAGTGTGTGTGTGTGTGTCTATGTACAGTACCAGTCAAAAGTTTGGACACACCTACTCATTCAAGGGTTTTTCTTTATTTTTACTATTTTATTTGTAGAATAATAGTGAAGACATCAAAACTATGACATAACACACATGGAATCATGTAGTAACCAAAAAAGTGTTAAACAAATCAAAATATATTTTAGATTTGAGATTGTTCAAAGTAGCCACCCTTTGCCTTGATGACGGCTTTGTACACTCTTGAATGAAACAAGAAAAACCAATGAATGAGTTTGTGTGTCCAAACTTTTGACTGGTACTGTGTGTGTGTGTGTGTGTGTGTGTGTGTGTGTGTGTGTGTGTGTGTGTGTGTGTGTGTGTGTGTGTGTGTGTGTGTGTGTGTGTGTGTGTGTGTGTGTGTGTGTGTGTGTGTGTGTGTGTGTGTACTGTAGTCTACTAAACGTACACCCTTGAAGTCCCATAGTACGTCATTGTTGTTATGTTTCTGTTGTCGTGGTGTCGTGGTGGAGAAACACATCCCTGTACTGTAACCAGAGACCACTGTAGAGAGAGTATCACAACAGCAATGTCCCCTCATTATGGTTCCCCCAGTGTGTGTGTGTAATTATGGTCCCCCCCTCCCCGATAGCATTACGGTCTGTGTGTAGGGGAGCAATAGGATCTGTGTGTGTAGTCTTGGGGACCAGAGGTGTGTGTAGTCTTGGGGAACAGAGGTGTGTGTAGTCTTGGGGAACAGAGGTGTGTGTAGTCTTGGGGAACAGAGGTGTGTGTAGTCCTGGGGAACAGAGGTGTGTGTAGTCTTGTGGAACAGAGGTGTGTGTAGTCATGGGGAACAGAGGTGTGTGTAGTCTTGGGGAACAGAGGTGTGTGTAGTCTTGGGGAACAGATGTGTGTGTAGTCTTGGGGAACAGAGGTGTGTGTAGTCTTGGGGAACAGAGGTGTGTGTAGTCTTGGGGAACAGATGTGTGTGTAGTCTTGGGGAACAGAGGTGTGTGTAGTCTTGGGGAACAGAAGTGTGTGTAGTCTTGGGGAACAGAGGTGTGTGTAGTCTTGGGGAACAGAGGTGTGTGTAGTCTTGGGGAACAGAGGTGTGTGTAGTCTTGGGGGACAGAGTTGTGTGTAGTCTTGGGGAACAGAGGTGTGTGTAGTCTTGGGGAACAGAGGTGTGTGTAGTCTTGGGGAACAGAGGTGTGTGTAGTCTTGGGGAACAGAAGTGTGTGTAGTCTTGGGGAACAGAGGTGTGTGTAAAGACCTTTGTTTAGATGGTTCCGGATTGATTGTTTGGCACTGATGTGACAAGTCAGTCAGTAGAGACCTGATGATGATAAACCTGCTAGGGAGCTTCCAAGGACACACCGAAACACACACACACACACACACACACACCACACACACACACACACACACACACACACACACACACACACACACACACACCACACACACACACACACACACACACACACACACACACACACACACACACACACACACAAATACACAAAATGACCCTCAAAGAAACAAGTAATTTCATAACACTACGTACCAAACCACCTCTCTTATATTCCCACCTTTCTCTTCCTTTGAAGTCATGGTAACCTCTCTCCTCTTCCCTCTCTTCCTCCCTCCCTCCCTTTCTTTCTGTTCCTCCATTATTCCATTATTCCATTATTCCATTATTCCATTACTCTTCCTCACCCTCTCTTTCCTCCCTCTCGTCCCCTGTCTCTGTGGCCCAGTAATGAGACAGTGACAGATTACTCTCCCATACACACACACACACACACACACACACACATTCACGGAAGGTGTAGTAGATGGTGAGATGGAAGCCTGCAAGGAGTGTGTAGCGGAGAGCACTGTCATCTTGTCCCTCTCTGACCATGTCTCCAACCCTACCTGTCACAGTGTGTCAGACCACCACAGGCACTCATCTTCTTTAATAAGGTACACACAGGGTGTGTGTGTGTGTGTGTGTGTGTGTGTGTGTGTGTGTGTGTGTGTGTGTGTGTGTGTGTGTGTGTGTGTGTGTGTGTGTGTGTGTGTGTGTGTGTGATAAAACAGGTTTTTGATGACCATCTTAATTTATATGTCAGACACAAACTTTTATACGGCAGTGACCGCTGTACCTCTCTGACCTTTTGTGTGTGTGTGTGTGTGTGTGTGCTTGCGTGTGTGCAGGTGTGTGTGGGCCCATGCTTCACATGTCTGTGTGTGTTGTGTGTAAAAGCTCAGGTGACAGGGCTGTGATGCACAGCGGTGCTCCTTGTGTTGTTGAGAAGATTCTGTTTCTAATCCCGTGTTGGACATTTAGCGCTGATATTAAAGAGATCAGGGAGACAGACTGGTACCACTATCACCCACCACTGAACACAACCTGCTGGTCTGATACCATTATCACACACCACTGAACACAACCTGCTGGTCTGGTACCACTTTCACCCACCACTGAACACAACCTGCTGGTCTGGTACCACTATCACCCACCACTGAACACAACCTGCTGGTCTGGTACCACTATCACCCACCACTGAACACAACCTGCTGGTCTGGTACCACTATCACCCACCACTGAACACAACCTGCTGGTCTGGTACCACTATCACCCACCACTGAACACAACCTGCTGGACTGGTACCACTATCACCCACCACTGAACACAACCTGCTGGTCTGGTACCACTATCACCTACCACTGAACACAACCTGCTGGTCTGGTACCACTATCACCTACCACTGAACACAACCTGCTGGACTGGTACCACTATCACCCACCACTGAACACAACCTGCTGGACTGGTACCACTATCACCCACCACTGAACACAACCTGCTGGTCTGGTACCACTATCACCCACCACTGAACACAACCTGCTGGACTGGTACCACTATCACCCACCACTGAACACAACCTGCTGGTCTGGTACCACTATCACCTACCACTGAACACAACCTGCTGGTCTGGTACCACTATCACCCACCACTGAACACAACCTGCTGGTCTGGTACATACTGTTTCCACCACTGAACACAACCTGCTGGTCTGGTACCACTATCACCCACCACTGAACACAACCTGCTGGTCTGGTACCACTATCACCCACCACTGAACACAACCTGCTGGTCTGGTACCACTATCACCTACCACTGAACACAACCTGCTGGTCTGGTACCACTATCACCCACCACTGAACACAACCTGCTGGTCTGGTACATACTGTTTCCACCACTGAACACAACCTGCTGGTCTGGTACCACTATCACCCACCACTGAACACAACCTGCTGGTCTGGTACCACTATCACCCACCACTGAACACAACCTGCTGGACTGGTACCACTATCACCCACCACTGAACACAACCTGCTGGTCTGGTACCACTATCACCCACCACTGAACACAACCTGCTGGTCTGGTACATACTGTTTCCACCACTGAACACAACCTGCTGGTCTGGTACCACTATCACCCACCACTGAACACAACCTGCTGGTCTGGTACCACTATCACCCACCACTGAACACAACCTGCTGGTCTGGTACCACTATCACCCACCACTGAACACAACCTGCTGGTCTGGTACCACTATCACCTACCACTGAACACAACCTGCTGGTCTGGTACCACTATCACCTACCACTGAACACAACCTGCTGGTCTGGTACATACTGTTTCCACCACTGAACACAACCTGCTGGTCTGGTACCACTATCACCTACCACTGAACACAACCTGCTGGTCTGGTACCACTATCACCCACCACTGAACACAACCTGCTGGTCTGGTACCACTTTCACCCACCACTGAACACAACCTGCTGGTCTGGTACCACTATCACCCACCACTGTACACAACCTGCTGGTCTGGTACCACTATCACCCACCACTGAACACAACCTGCTGGTCTGGTACCACTATCACCCACCACTGTACACAACCTGCTGGTCTGGTACCACTATCACCCACCACTGAACACAACCTGCTGGACTGGTACCACTATCACCCACCACTGAACACAACCTGCTGGTCTGGTACCACTAGCACCTACCACTCAACCTGCTGGTCTGGTACCACTATCACCCACCACTGAACACAACCTGCTGGTCTGGTACATACTGTTTCCACCACTGAACACAACCGGCTGGTCTGGTACCACAATCACTCACCACTGAACACAACCTGCTGGTCTGGTACCACTATCACCCACCACTGAACACAACCTGCTGGTCTGGTACCACTATCACCCACCACTGAACACAACCTGCTGGTCTGATATCACTATCACCCACCACTGAACACAACCTGCTGGTCTGGTACCACTATCACCTACCACTGAACACAACCTGCTGGTCTGGTACCACTATCACCCACCACTGAACACAACCTGCTGGTCTGGTACCACTATCACCCACCACTGAACACAACCTGCTGGACTGGTACCACTATCACCCACCACTGAACACAACCTGCTGGTCTAGTACCACTATCACCCACCACTGAACACAACCTGCTGGTCTGATACCACTATCACCTACCACTGAACACAACCTGCTGGTCTGGTACATACTGTTTCCACCATGTTACACAACCTGCTGGTCTGGTACACACTGTTTCCTACCATGTTAAACAACCTGCTGGTCAGTGTGCACATAGCCTGTCTTCTCTTTAGAGCCATGTCTGCCTACGGCGGCCTTTCTCAATAGCAAGGTTATGCTCACTGTCTGTACATAGTCAAAGCTTTCCTTAAGTTTGGGTCAGTCACAGTGGTCAGGTATTCTGCCACTGTGTACTCTCTGTTTAGGGCCAAATAGCGTTCTAGTTTTCTCAGTTTTTTTTGTTAATTCTTTCCAATGTGTCAAGTAATTATCTTTTTGTTTTCTC